>NW_006961591.1:0-683 GCF_000164805.1 Carlito syrichta
ATGGATATAACACTAATCAAGAATATTTTTAGATAACTGTGATCCAGCTGATTAAGAAAGGACTCCAGTCTTACTTAAAGACAGGGTTACTGGCCAGTTTCCCCAGGAGTAGACTTTGAGATGGCAGTAGGAGGTTTATTGCAGAGCGTGCTCAGAATCAACACACCTGAGGGACCCTGGGAAGCGGAGTGGGGTAGATTGGGGGGGAGAAATTGAGATGCAATGGAGTTGCAGCAAAGGTCTCAGCCAATCCTACAGGGAAGTCAAGAGTTGAGAGAATCCTATAGAGTTGTCCTGAATTGAGTTGAAGTAGACAGCTGGACCTTTATAACCCTGCATGACCAGCCACTGAACATAGTCTTTGCCTGGAAACAAGTGTGATCCTGGACAAGGCAAACTCTTCACTCAAAGGCAAATCCCAAAGACAATCAGCTAAGTGCCATCAGCTATCAGCCCTCAACAACTGGTGAGACAGTGCTTCAGACTTGGGGAGGGTATCTTAGTGGGGCATCATGGTATCTACTAGAATAAGGTCACTGCTCCTTCTAAGTACATGCTTTCAACCAGGGCTCAGAGAAAGGAAAAATTATTCATTATCTTGTTAGAAACTTTACCAAGATCTGTTCTTCTTTTTAGGCAATCACATCACTGACACTAATGCCACTCATGATTTGGGGGTTGCC
>NW_006961592.1:0-2821 GCF_000164805.1 Carlito syrichta
CATGGCTAGCCATCTGACTTAAGTAGCTTTTTAATTAGCTAACCAGCTGAATAGCCAACTGACTTAGTAATTTGACGTTACTAGCTAGCCAGCTGGTTGCCAGCTGACTTAACTAAGTGATTTAACCAGCTAGTCAGCTGGCTAGCCAGCTGACTTAAGCTAGCAAGCTGGCTAGCCAGCTCATTTAATTAGCTAGCTACCTACCTAGCCAGCAGGTTAGGCAGCTGACTTAACTAGGTGAATTGAACAGCTAGACTGATGGCTATCAAGCTGACTTATCTAGCTAAGTACCTACCTATACAGCTGTCTAGACAGCTGACTTAACTAGCTGACTTAACCAGCTAGCCAACTGGCTAGCTGACTTAACTCACTGACATCACTAGCTAGCCAGGTAACTATCTAGCTGAGTTAACTAGCTAGCTACCTACCTTGCCAGTTGGGTAGCCAGCTCTCTTAAATAGCTTAATTAACCAGTTGGTCAGTTGGTTAGCAAGATGACTTAACTAGCTTACTTAACTAACTAGCTATCTAGCTATCCAGTGTACTTAAATAGGTAGCCAACTTACTAGCTACCAAGCTAGCCAGCTGACTTAAATAATTAGCTAACCAGCTAGCTACCTAACAAGCTGACTTAGTTGGCTGCATAGCTAGCTAGCTGACTTGACCAGCTAGTTAACTAGTTAGCTTACTCGTTATCTAACATGCTAGCGAGCTGACTTAATCTGACTTAACTCGTTAGCAAACAAGCTAGCTAGCTGACTCAACCAACTGACTTAACTCGTTAGCTAACTAGCTAGCTAGCTGACTCATCCAGCTGACCAAACTCGTTAGCTAACTATCTAGCTAGCCTACTCAACCAGCTGACTCAATCCATTTGCTAACTTGCTAGCTAGCTGACTCAACCAACTGACTTTACCCGTTAGTTAACTAGCTAACTACCTGACTCAACCTGCTGACTTAAGCTGTAAGCTAACTAGCTAGCTAGCTCTCTTAACCAGCTGACTTAATTAGAAAACTGATTTAACTAGCTGACTTAGCTAGCTGACTTAACTACTTAGCTAGCTGACTTAACTGGGTGACTTAACTAGTTAGGTAACTGACTTAACTACCTAAATTAAATAGTTTGATAACTATTTACCTAGCTTAGTAACTAACTGGCTTAACTAATTAGCTAACTAGTTAGGTAGCAGACTTAAGTAGCTGACTTAAATAGTTAGCTAACTGGTGAGCTGACTTAGCTAGCTGACTTAACTAGCTAGCTAGTTAGCTGGCTGACTTAGCTAGCCTACATAACTCATTGACTGAGATAGCTAGCTGACATAACGAGTTGGTTAATGAGTTAGTTAACTATTTATCTTGTTTGTAAATGAGTTAACTAACTGACTTAAATAGTTGGTTAACAAGTTTGCTAGGTGACAACTTTTTGGCTGAGTTGGCTAAGTTAGCAGTTTTAGCACGTTGGGTGACTACTCGGCTGACATTTTAGCTGGCTTCACAAGTTGGCCGACTAGTCGGTCAACTAGTTAGCTGGGTGAACTAGTTGACTGACTATTCGGCCCACTAGTTAGCTCATTTAACTAGTTGGCTGGCTAGTTAGCTGGCCTAACTTGTCGAACAACTAGTTAGCTGATCTAACATGTCAACTGACAAGATGTCCGATTAGTCAGGTGATTGGTTAGCTGATTTTAACTAGTCGGCCAGCAGGTGAGCCGACTGGTTCACTGCCTAAGCTAGTCGTTGGGTGAGTGAATTGACTTGTCAGCTGATTAAGTAGTCGGCTGGTGAGCAAACCAACTAGTCAGCTGACCTGTTGACCTGCAAGCAAGTCGACAAGTTAGTTGACCTGTTGGCTGGCGAGCGAGTCGACTAGTTTGCTGACCGGTTGGGAATTGAGTGAGCCGACTAGTTAGCTGTCCTGATGGAAAGTGAGCAAGTCTACTAGTTAGCTGACCTGCTAACTGAGTTGCTAGCCGACTAGTTATCTAAGCAACTAGATAATTTGCTAAATGACTTAACTCACAAGCTGACTATCTAGCTGACATAACTAGCTATCAGACAAGTTACCTTGCTTTCTAGCTGGACGACTTAACTAGCAAGCTATGTGGCTGTTTAGCTTGCTTAACCAGCTAGCCAGCTGGCTAGCCAGCTGACTCAACTATCTGACTTAACTACTTAGCCAGCTGGCTGACATCACTAGCTAGCCAAGTGGCTAGCCAGTTGACTTAAATAGCTAGCTACCTACGTATCCCACTGGCTTGCCATCTGACTTAACTACCTAGCTACCTAGATAACCAGCTGGCTAGCGGGCTGACTTAACTAGCTGACGTAACTAGATAGCCAGCTGGCTAACCAGCTGACTTAACTAGCTAGCTACCCAGCTAGACAACTGGCTAGCCATCTGACTTAACTAGCTGACTTAACTAGCTAGCTACTTAGCTAGCCAGCTGATTTTACTAGCTGAAATAACTAGCTAGCTACCTAGTTAGCTATCTAGCTAGCTAGCCGACTTAACTAGCTGACATAACTAGCTAGTTAGCTGATATAATTAGCTGTCTTAACTTGCTAGCTACTTAGAAAGTTAGCTGAATTAATTAGCTGAAATAACTAGCTAGCCAGCTGTCTAGCCATCTGATTTAACTAGCTTTTTAACTAATAAGCGAGCTGGCTAGCCAACTGACTTAATGATGTGAGTTCACTAGCTAGACAGCTGGTTTGCCAGCTGACTTAACTAGTTGATTAATGAGCTAGATAGCTGGCCATCAGTCTACTAAACTATCTGACTTAACTTGTTATCCAGCTGGCTAGTCTGCTGACTTAACTA
>NW_006961593.1:0-770 GCF_000164805.1 Carlito syrichta
TGTCTGTATAAATTCTGAGCAGGAGCTGCCTCCTTTATTCCATATGATATTTATTGAACAATGAACTAGATGGCAAGTTCCTTGAGGAACAAACAGTACACAGGTAACAACAATATCTTATTATAAGTTTTATATTTGATGTATGTAAATGATATCAGTGTAGTCACCCAACCCAGGGGAAAGGTAGGGAGAGGCGAGGTGGACAACATTCTGTTTTTCTACTGGCTTGGATTCTGTAATTGGACAGATCAATACATGTGCCTGCCTCATTCACTTACTGTATGGCCTTGGAAAATAGCTTACTCTTTCTCTATTTCCATTACTTAAAAATAGTGACAATAAGATTAAATTCCTCCAGAATTGAATTCTTACATAGTTAAATTCACATAGTTGTGAAAAAGTAAATTAATGAAATACATGAGTGACATTTATCATACTAACTCAGTGAGTGCAAAAGAAATCCTGTTGCTATTATTGTTGTAATTATTTTTGATCATTATATTTGGTAGGATTATTATAATACATTGTAATTATGAATAATTAAATAATATATATAATTACATGAAACAAATAATAATACTTTTTCATTTCTATAAAAATATCAAGTAGCAGCCAAACTCAAGTATCATTATTCCTTGTTAAAGGTGAAGAAATAATCTCAGAGCACTTTGATGGGTTGCTTGAAGACACAATTTGCCAAATGGCAGGTCTAGAATGAAATTCCATTGCTTAACTCTGTGTTTTTATCTCCATCAGTAACCATAACTGAA
>NW_006961594.1:0-742 GCF_000164805.1 Carlito syrichta
GTGGCTGCTGCTTCCAGTCTGTTCCTCAGCCAGCCACCCAGGCCCTACACACTGCTCAGTCAGACCCAGGTCCCATGCACTGTTCAGCAGCTGCCACTGCTGCCACTGCCACTGCTGCCAGCCACAACGGTCCACTGGCTGGAGACCCTTGGTCCCACTCAACACTCTACTGCTGTAGCTGCCACAGCCACTGCCCACCTGGGACAGCCCTTGTCTCCTGGCCCCATGGAGCTTCGGGTTTCCTCACCAGTTGCACAGCCCTGCACTGAGCTGCTCTGCAGCACACTGACCTGCACAGCCTGACTGTCTGGCACTCCACCTTCCCCAACTTGGTCCCCTGCCACAGCAGGACCAGAGATCAGCTGAAACTCTGAGGCCAGGCAGAGACCTGCATTGTCCCACCCAGTTCCACCCAGCCTCCAAATTGGGACCTAAGGAAATTGAATCAAATTGGGAGAGACAGAAGCCCCTACCCCATGCTAGATTGGACATAATAGGTCAGATCTGAGTGGCAGATTTGACAGGGAGCAAGCCAACTGAGTCAAGATCTGATCCACCCTCCTTCTACAGCAGACCTGAGACAACTGACCCTAGCAGTGAGCAACTCTAGCAGCCTGCGATGAGAGCTAGAGATCAGAGCTGAACGCACATTGGACTTACAGAAATAATCTCAAAGCAAGTCTGGTTCCTTTTTTTTTAAAATTCCTTTTTGTTTACTAATTTTTCCCTCTTTTCTCTCTCT
>NW_006961595.1:0-1665 GCF_000164805.1 Carlito syrichta
GGGGCAAAGAGTGATCAAGGCAGTCCAGAAACACCACAGCCAGCCCACATTCTGGTTGCCCTGTCTGCCAACTTTGGGAGGGGGGAAGACCCCTTCATCTCCTGATAACTCCATCGTCTCCCGTCCAGGTGGTACTTTCCCTGGGTAGCTATGGACACTCATACTGACGCACGTTGGAGGCATCATTTTTGTCACCAGAGTCTCTGTCAGCTGGGCTGGGACGCGGCAGCCTGATAGTGGCTTCTGGGGCCTCGACCTGTGGGGCTCAGATTGTCATCTCGCCTTGGTCCCTGAGCAGCCTGGACTCCGGGGCCCCCATGCCTGATGCGATTTTGGGGTCCTCTCACTGAGATGAGGTCTGGCCACATCACCCGGACTGGTCTGTGACCCCAGGGCTCAGACAGCCTATTGCCTCGGCCTCCCAGGGCCCAGGGCTGATGTCCGTGAGCCACAGAGCATAGTATGGACTCGCACATTATGTCGGTGAGGGCAATGCAAACGCACACCCCAGGATGGAGGCCACTGCATTCCATGTAACTGGGAACACAGGCACCACCAAGCTTGACTCAAGGGTTTGCATACTAGGGAACGACGAGGTCTTGCAATGTGTCCCAGGCTGTTCTCAAATTCCCAGGGTCCAGCATTCCCCTTCCTAGGCTCCCAAAGCCACAGCCTGATTTCTGTCAATCCACTCTCTTTCAGGAACTCTACGGCCAAGGCCGAAGCCTCCTTCCCCAATGATCTCTGTCTGTTCATGATGATCTCAACTCCATACACAAATGGATGCTCCTCATTCTTTTTTTTTGAATCAGTCTCACTCTGTCATCCAGACTGGATGACTGCATCACTCTGTCATTGCAGCCTCGGCCCACTAGGCTCTGGTGAGCCATCACTCCTGGCCTTCTGAGGAGATGGAATTACAGGTGCACACCACACACCCGGCTCATTTGGGATGGAAGGTATAGATGAGTTCTCGCCAAGTTAACCAGGCAAGTCTTGGATCTGTGGGCTCAGGCAGACCGCTGGCTTCAGCCTCCTCATATGCTGGGATAATGAGGCTGAGCCCCAGAGCCCAGCCTCAAGCCTTCTTTGAAAATGAACCAGAAGTTCTGGCATGGTGGCCCACAGCTGGAATCCCAGCACACTGGGAGGCCGAGGCTGGAGAATGGCTGCAGCCCAGGAGCTCAAGGCCAGCCTGGACCATGCACAGAGATCCCATCTCGGCACCCATCCAAACAGGGGAACAGGGATCATGGTGCCTCTTATCCTGGTCAATCCGGAGGCTGAAGCTGGAGGATCGCCAGAGCTCACGATTTTGAGGCTTGCGGTGAATGACGGTCGTGTCCCTGGGACGCAGCCTGGGTCAAAGAGTCAGATTCTCTCTCTACAAATATCAGAATCATACACAGATTCTCAATTGCACATGGTGTTTTCAAAGGGCGACTAGGTTTTGAACCAGGAAAAATGGGATTGGGGGAAGAAATGTCCCCAGTTGAGGGATGTACCCCTGACCTTTTTTTGTGGAAGATCTTCTTTGTCGATTAGGATGGTTGGCCTTACCGGGACACATTTCTCACTTTGGAGAGGAGAGCTGCCAGGAACCTGGAAAGGGAGCCACCAGAACTCCTGCACCAAAGCAGGGGCAGCTATTGGGGGTGATGGGTC
>NW_006961595.1:2699-3504 GCF_000164805.1 Carlito syrichta
GGCACAGGCCTGTGGTTACAGCCACTCGGGGGTCCGAGGTGGGAGATCGTCTGAGCCTGGGAGGTGGAGTCTCTGGTGGCCGTGAGTGTGCCCTTGTGCTCAGGCCTGGGCGACAGAGTGAGATTCTGACTTCAAATAAAAATAATCACCACCACCACTACCACCACTACTCCTGTCACCCAGCACAAGGAGTCACCCTCAGGGAAGGGAGAGAAAAAAGCACTTTCCGGCCCCGGTTCTGGTCACCCAGTGTGCCCCCTTCAGACGGTGGGAAGGCCTCTTTCTCTCCTTATCATTCCACTGTTCCACGTCCATGTGGACCTTTTCCTGGGGAGCTGTGGAAGTCCATTATGATGCATGTTGGAGGCCTCTTTTTTGTCACTGCAGTGTCCATCAGATGTGATTGGGGAATGATGGCATGATTGTCGCTTCTTGGGCTGCAACCTGCGGGGATCAGCTCATCCTCCCACCAAGGCCCCTGAGCAGCCACGACTCTGGGGGCCACCATGCCTGACTCTATTTTGGGCCCTTCTCACTGAGATGAGGTCTGGTCACATCGCCTGGGCTGTTCTCTGACGTGGGGTCTCAGGCAGCCTTCTGCCATAGTCTCCCAGAGCCCAGGGCTGATGGGCGTGAGTCACAGTACCCAGCCTGGAATCACATTTGCTGTCAGCAGGGGCGATGCAAAGGCAAGCCCTGAGATGGAGGCCACCGCATTCTGTGTAGCCGGGACCACAGGCACCACTTGCATGACTCAAGGGTTGCATTTTGGGGGGCTTGATGGGAGTCTCCAGTATCCCTCTCA
>NW_006961596.1:0-829 GCF_000164805.1 Carlito syrichta
AGCATTTATTAGTTGCCCTCTGTATGTCTTGTACTGTTCAAAGCACTTTACAAGTGTAGGTCCACTTAACTTCCCCCCAAACCATTAAGTCAGGTACACATGAGTTTCAACTAAAGAGAAAAAGAAAATCATGGCCGTGCTCAGTGACTCAGCCTGTAACCCCAGCACTTTGTGAGGCCAAGGCAAGAGGATTGCCTAAGCACACGAGTTCGTGACCAGCCCTGGCAATTTGGCAAGACCTTGTCTCTAAAGCAAAATAAAAAATTAGCCAGGCATAGGTAGCCAGCACCTATAGTTCCAGCTACTCGGAAGGCTGAGGTGGAAGGATTGCTGGAGCCCAGCAGGTCGACGCTGGAGTGGCCGTGAGTATGCCACTGCATTCCAGCCTGGGTGAAAGAGTGAGACTCTGACTCAAAAAAAAACCCATAAAATATTTTCTAGTAACTTTCATATTATCCAATTGTGGCATCAAGATCTAACCCCAGGTATCCTGGCTTCAGAACCTATGACCTTAAACACTACACTGTACTATAACATATCTGCTTCTATGTGTGTACTGGAGAAACAGTGAAAAACATTGGTAAGTAGGCCTGTTCTTTATTAAATCAATTCAAGAGAAAAACAATTCTCTTATTTCAGTGGTTCGCTACTTTTACTACAGCCTGTCACCCTTTGTGCTGTTACATTATGCACAACGCCACCTCTTGGTAATGTTCATAAACAATGTAAATAAAATAGGATCTTTAGATTTTCTCCACCTACTCTCAATTTCTGAGGGCATACCTGGGCCTTTTGGGCCACTTATCAAAAACATGAAATTAGCAGTCTC
>NW_006961597.1:0-663 GCF_000164805.1 Carlito syrichta
AATTTAAATATATTTAAATTTTGCATAAAATTGCATATATTTAAGGTGTACAATGTGGTTTTTTTGCTAATGAATATAATTTGCTGTACTTCTACACCTCTTTCATTCTATTTAGAAGCATAGGAGACTATAAATATCTGCGGCAGTAATTTTTCAAAAGGTGTTAATTTTTATATATTTTGCAGTACAAAAGAAGCTCTCTTAAATTATCATATTGTATACTATTGAATACTGAACTTTAATGCACCTACTATCTGAAGATTGAACAGTGTACCCTATAAGTAACTTTTCATCCATCACACACCTCCATGGTTGGTAACCTCCAATGTCTATTATTCCACCATAGATGTACAGGTTTACCCAGTGTTCATATTCCACTTATCAAGTAGAACTTTTGCTATCTGACTTTCTGTTTCTAAGTGTCCCTGTCCCACCTGCAGTTGTGATACTGGTTCATTTTTTACTCTCATTTCTGGGTTTGAGTGTCAATTTCTTTTTTTTTTTTTTTTTTGAAAAGTTCCTCCTACAGCTGCCATGACTTTCCACCGATGTCTCAGCTTCTGTCTTTTTTGGTCTTTCCTGCAGGAAAAGGCTGATATTCCTGAGGGAAAGGAGTGGGTTGTTTCTAAATCAACTTTGGTGTTTTCGCCCTTTTGCCTCCAG
>NW_006961598.1:0-427 GCF_000164805.1 Carlito syrichta
ACACATTACAGAGAATGAATAGTCACAGGGTCACATATTTTACATGAGACCCACTTGTTATGACACCCATCACAGAAGAGAACTAATCACTGGGGCACATATCACAAGGATGGCCAAATATTGGGCCACCAATAAAGATGAGGCACAGTCAATGATGTATCCATATGGAGGAGGCCCGGTCACCATGATACCAATCACAGAGGATACTAGTCACATGGACATCCATTATATATAAAGGCCAGTGTGCCAAAAAATCACAGACGAGGCCCAGTCGCTGTTACACACATTATGGGTCAGTCACTGAGGCAAATATTAAAGTTTAGTATCAGTCACTTGGACATCTATCCCAGAAGAGAGCTAGTCAATATGACACTCACACAGAGGAAAACCAGTCTCCAAGGCACTTATCACAGAGGAGTGCCAGTCA
>NW_006961599.1:0-405 GCF_000164805.1 Carlito syrichta
ATCAAAAGAGGAAAACATAGCAACAATAGATTATATGGTGCACAGTTTAAAGAAAAATAGCAGAGTGCCAGAATTAATAACACAAGGTAATTTAGAGTTGAGTTTAAGGTAGGTCTGCAAGGAAGTAAGTAAGTCTTAAGCCAGGAAAAGTACATGTGGTGCAAGCAGCAAATGAAAAACCCCTACATTGATAATGAGTGTCTGTGTTTGGGAAATGACAGAAAACACAGATTAATAGTATGGCTGGAGGCAGGAGGAAGATAGAGAGAGAGACAGAGAGACAGAGTGAGGAAGAGAGAGAAGTGAGAGGTATGACTGATAGGGAGTACATGTTGTAGAGTCTAAATTTTATTATAATTCAAAGAATAGTTATTCAGGATCTGGAGAAGAAACAAGCTAGGAGCA
>NW_006961600.1:0-398 GCF_000164805.1 Carlito syrichta
GACTTTTTTAGTTGCTCAAGGGAACTAGAAAATTTACAGCAACTTTAAGTTATAAACACAGTCTCACTCTGCTACTGCCTAGACTAAGAATAAAAATGCTACCAGGTTGCCAGGCCTGAGTACTTCTCCCTGTACTCAGTGCCTAACTGAGACCTGCTGGGCACTGATCCCTTGCAGAAGAGGAGGGAGGAGGCCCTTCTGTCCTCTCTAGTCTATTTGTTCTCCTCCTCTCTGACCTTACTGATGGAGATTCCACTGCCAGGGTGAAGACAGAAGGGTGAGAGGATGAGAACAGAAATTTCTTTCTTGGCTGCTGAAGATGGTCCCATCTTCTCTGACCTGCCAGTTCTTAGAGCTTTCTCTTTCCCAGTGGATTCTGCCTTCACTGCACCTGTCTC
>NW_006961601.1:0-435 GCF_000164805.1 Carlito syrichta
CGGGTGGGGTGTTGCCAAGCTTGGGGGACCCTCACATGTGGGAGGCAGGGTGGAAGGCCTGAGGGCAGAAGGTTTGCAGGAGAATGGATTTCTTTCTTTCCTTTTTTTCTTCCTTCCTGCCTTCCTGCCTTCCCTCCTTCCTTTCTTTCTGTGTTTCTTTCTTCCTTTTCCTCCTCACTTGGTTGCCCCAGCTGCTTTCAAACTGCCCAACTTGGGCCATCCTCTCAGCCAGTGCCTACCAAACTGCTGTGATCGTACCTTTCCATTTTGGTCAACATCCTTGTATTCCTGCCTGGTGTTGAACTGTGGGCCAGAGGTGATCCTCCCACAAAGGGCTGCCCTCGCCCAAGGTTTTCTAGGTTTTGCTTGGGGTCGAGGCGGGTCCTTGCTATGGTGACCAGCCTGGTCTCGAAGTCTTGGGCTCCAGCCATCTTC
>NW_006961601.1:455-10841 GCF_000164805.1 Carlito syrichta
TGGGCAAATCTGGCCGCCTTCTCTGGGGTCCCTGTCATTGGAAGGGAGCAGGCCATGTGACGGGGGCTCAAGAGGGTTGTGTATGCCAGGAGCAGGAGCTCACACCTGTCATTCCTGCACTCTGGTAGACCGAATCAAGAGGATGGCCTTAGCCGCCAGGTTCGAGACAAACCCAGGCACCTTGGCGAGACTTCATCTCTACAAGAGACCAAAAAAATGAGTCAAGCTTGGTGGCAGAGGCCTTTCATTCCAGTCAATTGGGAGGACATGGTGGGAGTATCACCGGAGCCCAGTCAGTAGAGGTCATGGTGACCAAGCAGTTCCCTGAGATCCAGACTGGCTGACAGAGTGGAACTCTGACTCAGAATAATAATACCAACGACCACTGCCACCGAAACCACAAGCCATGCTCAGGGGCTCAGCCAGGCATTCTGTCCCTTGGAAGGCCCAGCCAAGTGGACGGCCTAAGCCTGCAGGTTCGACACCAGACCGGGACACAGGGTGATACCTCAATTCAGCCATCAATTATAAATCAAGAGAATAGCTGGGCATGGTGGGGCAGGCCAGTTGTTCCAGCCACTCAGGGGGTCGAGGCAGGAGGATTGCCTGAGCCCAGCATTTGGAGTCCACAGTGGACATGAGCCTGCCCCTGCACTCCAGCATGGGCGACAGAGCAGGATTCTGACTCCAAATAATAATAATCACCACCACCGCCATCACTGCCACCCAGCGCTAGGAGTCCCCCTTAGGGATGGGAGAGGAAAAGGCGCTTTTCAGCCTGTCCTTTGCCAGAGGTTTCAAAGGTGGCCATTGACCACGTCAGTCTCACACATATTGCCAACTGACCCAGAAAGCCTGCCTCCACCCTCCACATTCGTGCCCCACAGGAAACACATGTGTGAGCTCAAGGAACAGACAGCACCAGGCAAGTGTGGCCATTGGGCACAGAACAATGAAGGTGGTCTGGCAAAGCTGCAAAACGTTTGTGTATACTGCAAATTATAGGGTCTTCCATCTGTTTTCTTGCCCTGCATCCCGTGTAGTTGGGACTGTGGGCACCAACACGTGTGACTTCAGTGTTTGAATTTTGGGTAGTGACGAGGTCTCTCTACGTGTCCCAGGCTGGTCTCGAACTCCCAGTCTCCAGTAGTCCCCCGACTCAGCCTCCCAAAGACACAGCTCAACTCTAAGCCAATCTAGTCTTTCGGGAACTATAGGCCCAAGATTGGAGCCTCCTTCCCATGACCTCTGTCTGTTCACGATGATCCCAACTCCATCCACAAATGGATGCTTATTTCCCTTTTTTCCTTTTTTTCTGTGAGTCAGACTCTCAATCTGTCAACCAGGGTGGAGAGCTGTATCTCGCTCCCAGCCACCGCAGTCTTGGTGCTCCAGGTTCTGGTCAGCCTTTCCCCAGCCTTCCAAGGAGCTGGAATGATAGGTATGCAGTACCAAGCACAACTCAATTGGGACAGAGGGTAAAGACGAGGTCTCACCGAGGTGCCCGGTTGGGTGGTGGTTTGCAGGCTAGGGCTAGCCACTGGCCTCAGCCTCCCAAAGCACTGGGATGACGAGGCTGAACCCCCCAAGCCCGCCATGATCCTTCATTGAAAAGGAACCAGAAGGCCTGGCATGGCAACCCACGCCTGGTCGACCATGGCTCTGTGAGTCTGAGGTGGGAGGATGGCTAGAGACCATGAGCAGAAGGCCAGCCTGGGCCATGCAGGGAGACCCTGTCTCTGCACTCATACAAACAGGGGTATTAGGGATAAAAATATGTCCCTGGGTGAGGGATGTGTCCCGGGATTTTCTTGGCAGAAGGTCCTCATTGCTGTGTCAGAGGGTTAGACTGCCTGGGGCACCTAGCTCACCTGGGAGAGAAAAGCCAGCAGGAACCCGGTCAGGGAGCCTTGGGAAATACCAGACCAAAGTGGGGGCAAACATTTGGGGATTTGGGGCTGGAAGGTGCTGAGCTTGGGGGAACCTTCCATGTAGTGGCAGAAGGGATGAAGGACTGAGGGCAGAAAGTTTGCAGGAGAATAGACTTCTTTCTTTCTTTTTGAGTCAGCGTCTCACTCAGTTGCCCAGACTGGAGTGTAGTGGCCACTCCTGGTCACCACAGCCTCGACCTGCTGGGCACCGGTGATCCTTCTGCCTCAACCTTCCAAGTAGCAGGAACTATAGTGATGTGCTACCACGCCTGGCTAATTTTTTTGAGTTATTGTAGAGATGAGGTCTCTCCGAGTTGCCCAGGCAGCTCTCGAACATGTGGGCTCTGAAAATTCACTCACCTTGACCTCTAAAATCATGGGATTACAGGCTGAGCCACCAAGGCCAGCCTCTTTCTTTCTTTCTTTCTGTCTTTTTTTCCTTGCTAGGTTGCCCAGGCTGCTCTCAAACAGCCCAAATCAAGCCATCCTCTCGGTCTGGGTCTCCCAAATTGCTGCAATCACAGGCTTTCCATTTGGTCGACTTCCCTGTCTTTCTGCTCTGGGCTTAAGGCAATCCTTCTGCCAAGGCCTAGCCTCACCCAAGGTTTTCTGGGTTTTTCTTGGGGTCGACGTGGGGGTCTGCTATGGTGTCCAGCCTGGTCTTGAGCTCCCGGACTCCAGCCATCTTCCCTTCTCAGCCAACCCAAGTTCTGATGAGACAGGCGTGAGGTGCCTAGCCATCCCTGCTACCCGAAGTTTTGAGAGTTATGTGATCCCTTTCCCTGAGGCAGCTCCTGGGAGGATCGAGTGGGTCTACACTGGGCATGAGGCAGGTGGAGGTGTGGGTGACCCGGTGGAGACATGACCCTGCACCAGGCACTCTCACTGGGGAGGGCTCAGTGGGTGACACCTGCCGCCCACTCTGTGGTTGTGGATCATGAATGGGAGCTGTGCTCGATGTGGGGCCCTGAGAGAGGTGTGGAGGCTCGGTGTGGGAGATTATGATTGTCATCCCAGGGCTCTGGGAGGCCAAGGTGAGAAGATGGCCTGAGCCACCATGGTCAAGACCAGTCTGGGCTCCTTGACGAGACCTCGTCTCTACAAGAAGCCAAAAAAATGAGCCCAGCAAGGTGGCACACATCTGTCGGTCCAGCCATTTGGGAGACCAAGGAAGGAGCATTCCTGGAGACCAATCAGTGGAGGTCACTGTTGCCGAGAATGGGAATCTGTGCTCTGGCCTGGGTGACAAATTGGGAATCTGACTCAGAATAATAATACCAACCACCACCACCACCACCCCAGCCCAGGCTCAGGGGCTCAGCCTGGCATCCCTGCCCTTTGGAACCCCAGGCGAGTGGACAGCCTGAGTCTGCAGTTTTGACATCAGCCCAGGACATGGGGCAAGACATCATGTCCGCCATCAAAAATATATTCAAACATTAGCCGGTCCTGATGGCGCAGGGCTGTGGTTCCAACCACTCGGGGGTCCAAGGCGGGAGGATCACCTGAGCCCGCTAGTGGATTCCACGGTGACCGTGAGTGTGACCCTGAACTCTGGCATGGGTGACAGAGTGGGATTCAGACTCCAAATAAGAGTAATCACCACCACCACCACCAGCAGCACCCCTACCATCCAGCATGAGGAGTCACCCTCTGGGATGGGAGAAGAAAAGGTGCTTTCCAGGCAGTCATTCATGGGAGGTTTCAAAGTTGACCATGGGGCATGTCCATCCTGTGCCTCCAGCCATGTGCTCCAGAAGACCTGTCTCCACCCTCTACACTCATACCCCACAGCAAAGATGTGTGGGAGCTCATGAAACAGATGGCCCCATCTAGGGTGTCTGTCAGAAAAAGAGTAATTAAGGCGGTCCGGCAAAGCAGCAGCCAGTCCAGGTTCCAGTCATTCTGTCTCCCACCTTTGGGTGGGGAACAGCTCCTTCCTGTCCCGATCACTCCATTGTCCCCCGCCCTAGGGAGCCATGGATGCCCATTCTGATGCACGTGGTAGGTGTCTTATTTGTTGCCAGAGTCTCCATCAGCCAGGCTGGGGCACGGCAGCATAAGCATATCTCCCGGAACCTCGACCTGTGGGACTCAGGTGGTCCTCCTACATTGGCCCCTGAGCAGCTGGGACTCCAGGGGCCACAAAAACTGCCTCGATTTGGGGACACTTGTGGAGATGAGGACTGGTCACCTTCCCAGGCTGGTGTCTTACAGAAGGCCAGCCCCTTCAGAGAGATTTAGAGGGTCCCTGGAAGGTGGGACAGCATCAGCGATTATTCTGGAGAAATAAAGAGAAAGAAATAGAAGAGAGGAGAAAGAAAGAGACTGAACTCCGTATATTGCAGAAGCCAATTTAATGGGGGTAAACTGTAAGACTTTTATCCTAAAGTTTCACAGGCAAGATCACAAGATTTTCACACAAACATGAAGCCAGGTGGATGAGGGGCATCCCCCCACCCACCAGGTGTTTCCTCAAGCATGAGGAAGGACAATCCCAATATTATTTTACTATTCCTTATGCTTGGTTAATGTTCCTCACAAACAACAATTCTAACATCATAATATTCTAATAATCAATAACTTCTAAAACTTATGCATCTCCAACACCTAATGACTGACTTAAATTCTAATACCTTTCTATTCTGTGCTAATTTTGCCTGTACTATAAAAAATTTTTTTAATTATAGCTCAAACCAGTTCCGAAAGAATGTGCCCCAGTCCAAAGATCATGCTGGGTCATTTCCAGGAACAATTGATTATAATCTTCTAACAAAATGCTATTCTAAAATCCTATGTATCTATCTTAATTTCTATAAAGTTTGTAATTCCCAATCCTAATATATAAATCTGAGCATCAGCAATAAATCTTCTAAAATAAAACCCAAATACAAACTGTAATTGCACTAAAGTCAAAACTGCAATTAGTAGATAGTGGGAACAATGAAATTTCTAAAGTTAACTGTATTCTTATAAAACCTCAAAATGTCATGTTTGATCATGCTTGGACTAATTTAATTCCCTGACGTAGCATGACCTATTCTACAATACTTTCTATGAATAAAATAAATTCAGCTTCTATAATAAGTAGAAAAACTCTACACTAACTGTAGCTAAAAACCTGTTTAAAAGAATGCAGCACTGCCCAAAGTGGACGCTGGACCCTTAAGAATGTGGCCCAGTCCAAAGTTCATGCTAGTCCATTTCTGGTAACTCTAGATAATCATCTATACTATCTAAAGTTGGAAGCAGATCACTAAATGTATATACTATTTCTACAAATATACTTTGAAATATTATAACGAAGCTTGTACCATATAAAGTCTCCCAAATGTGGCCTGAGTTTGAACTGTGTTAAGTTAAACTGCAGTCTGTGAGAAATGGGAACAATGAATCCCTAGAGTCAGCCATGCCTGTCATGCTCTCAGAACTTCATGCTTAGATCATCTAAGTCCCTGCTAGTGGGTCATGCCAAAAAACAAAGAAGGGAGGAGGGAATGGGCCTTCAGCTCCTGAACTCAACTTGGTTGTTTCAGGGTCTGCAGCCTGCCTGGATCCCTAACACTCAGGGGAGCCTCCACGGCCGGCTCCCAACAGTCTCTGACACCTTGGCTCAGGCAGCCTCCCAACTCAGCATCCCAGAGCATGGGGTTGATGGATGTGAGCCACAGTGTCTGGCCTGGACTCACACGTTCTGTTGGTGGGGGCATCACAAAGGAACACCCCAGGACCAAGGCCACTGCATCACGTGTATAGGGACTACAGGCTTCACCATGACTGACTCCAGTGTTTGCCTTCCAGGGCCCAGGCTGGGCTAGAATTCCTGGGTTCCAGAGTTCACCCAACTTGGGCTCCCAAAGCCACAGCCCAATTGTTTGCTGATCCAAAATCTTTCTGGAACTCTAGGAGCAAGACTGGGCCTCTTTCCAAATGATCTCTGTCTGTTCACGATGATCCCAACTCCATACACAAATGGATGCTCTTCTTTTTTTCCTTTTTTCCTCTTTTTCTTTGAGTCAGAGTCTCACTTCATCGTCCAGGCTGGAGGGTGGTGGCTCGCTCCCGGTCACCACAGTGTCATCCCACCGCACTCAGCTAGATTTTCCCTGGCATTCCGAGAAGCCACAATGACAGGTGTGTGCCACCACCCCCGGATCATTTTTGATTATGGATAGAGACAAGGTCTTGCTGAGGTGCCTGGGCATGTCTTGACCCCCAGGCTCTGGCCAGTCGCTGGCTTCGGCCTCCCAAACCACTGGGATGATGAGGCTGAACCCCTGAGCCCGTCCTCATTTCTTCATCAAAAAAGAACCAGAAGGCCGACATGACGGCCCACCCCTGGAATCCCAGCACTCTGTGTGGCTGAGGTGGGAGGATGGCTGGAGCCCAGGAGCCCAAGGCCAGCCCAGGCCACATAGAGAGACCCCACTTCCACACCCATCCAAACAGGGGTCTGGGGCAGAGGTGCCATCATCCCGGCCACTTCATTGACTAAGGTGGGAGGATCACCAGAGCCCACGATTTGAGGCTGGCTGTGAACGACCGTCATGTCCACAGTTCCCAACCTGGGCCACAGAACCAGACCCTGTCTACAAAGTCATCAGAATTGTACACAGATTCTCAAGTGTGCGTGCTGTGTTCACAGGGTGATTGGCTCTAGAGTCAGGAAAAATGGAATTCGGGGGGCAGAAATTTCCCTGGTGAGGGCTGTGTCCCTACCCTTTCTTGTCAGAAGGTCCTCATTGCTGAGTCAGAGGCTCAGTCTGCCTGGGGCACATTTCTCTTTCAGAAAGGAGAGCTGGCAGGAACCAGACCAGGGAGACTCAGAAACTCCCACACCAAAGAGGGGGCAGCTATTGGGGCAGCTGGGGCTGGAAGATGCAGAGCTTGGGGAACCCTCACATGTGGTGGGGGAAGGAGGGAAGTACTGAGGGCAGTAGGTTTGCACTAGAAAGGATATCTTTCTTTCTCTTTCTTTCTTTCTTTCTTTCTTTCTTTCTTTCTTTCTTTCTTTCTTTCTTTCTTTCTTTCTTTCTTTTTTCTTTCTTTCCTCACTTGGTTGCCCAGGCTGCTCTCAAACTGCCCAACTAGTGCCATCCTCTTGGCCGGGGCCTCCCAAAATGCTGCAATCACAACTTTTCCATTTGATTGACATCCTGGTCTTCCTGCCTGGTCTTGAACTCTGGGATGGATGAGAGCCTCCCGTCAAGGCCTGTCCTCATCCAAGGTTTTCTTGATTTTGCTTGGGATCATAGTAGGGGCTTGCTATGGTGTCCAGCCTGGTCTCAAGCTCCCAGGCTCTGGCCATGTTCCCGTCTTGGCCACTGTTTGTGTTGAAGGTTTGAAAGTAATGCCCTCCCTTTCCCCAAAGCTGCCCCTGCGAGGTGCAAGTGTGTCCACCCTGGGGAAAAAGGCAGGTGGAGGGGTGTGCTGCCTGGCTGAGACATGCCCCTGTGCCATACGCTCCCCCCAGGGAGAGATTGCTGTCGACTCTGGCCAACATTCCCAGGGTCTTGGGTCATCGGAAAGGAGTGGGCCTCACAGTGGGGCCCCAAGAGGTTGTAGAGGCTGAGTGTGGGGGCTCACTCTTGTCATCTGGGTGCTCTAGGAGTCTGAGGTGAGAGGATGGCCTGAGTCCCCATGTTCAAGGCAAGCCTGGGCACTCTGGTGAGACCTCATCACCACAAGAAGTCAAAAAATGAACTGAGTGTGGTGGCACATGCCTGTCATTCCAGCCACTTGGGAGGCTGTGGCTAGAGTATGGCCAGAACCCAGACAGTGGAGACCATGGTGGTCAAGAGCAGGCCCCTGCACTCTGGCCTGTGTGACAGAGTGGGACACAGACTCAAAATAATAATATCAACCACCAGCACCACCACAACCAGAGGCTAGGCTCAGGGGCTCTGCCTGGCATCCTGGCACTTTGGAGGCCAAGAAGATTGGAGTACTTGATCCTGTGGGTGCAACACCATCTGCACATGGGACAAGTCCTCATCTCGGTCATTAAAAATAAATTAAAAGATTAGCCGGCTGTGGAGGCACAGGTCTGTGGTTCCAGTCGCTCTGGGAGCCACGGCAGGAGGATCCCTTAGACAGGCAGGTGGAGTCCGCGGTGACCATGAGGGTGTCCCTGTACTCCGGCCTTCGTGATAGTCGGGATTCTGTCTCCAAATAATAATGATCACCAGCACCACCACCACCACCAACCCTGCCACCCAGCGTGAGGAGTCATCCTCAGGGCTGGGAGAGGAAAAGGCACATTCTAGCCTGTTGTTCGTGGGGGGTTTCAAAGGTGGCCACTGAGCACGTCCATCTCGTACCTTAGGCCATGCTCCCCAGGAGGCCTCCCTCAACCCTCCACACTCCTTCCCCACACCAAGATGTGTGTGAGTTCACGGAACAGATGACCCCGAGCTAGGGCAGGCATCTGACACAGAGAGGTCAAGGTGGTCCAGCAGTTCAACAGACAGTCCAGGTTATGGTCACCCTGTCTGCCACCTTTGGGTGGGGGAAGGGCTCCTTCCATTATCTCCCACCCAAGTGTACCTTACTGTGGGGAGCCATGGATGCCTGATGTGATGTACATGGGAGGTGTCATTTGTGTCGCCAGAGTCTCTGTCAACCGGGCTTGGGCATGGCGGCTCGATCTTGGTTCCAGGGGACTCGACCTACTGGGTTCAGGCTGTCCTCCCACCTCGGTCCCTGAGAAGCTGGAACTAGGGGGACCAAAACACCGGACTCCATTTTGGGGACCACACACCAAAACAATGTCTGACCACGTTGCCTGGACTGGTTTCGACCACTTGGCTCAGGCAGGCTCCCACCACTGCTCCCCAGGGTTTGGGGCTGATGACCATGAACCACAGTGCCTGGCTTGGACTCGCACATTCTGTCAGCTAGGGCAATGCAAAGGAACGACCCAGGATGGAGGCCACCACATCCTATGTAGCCAGGACTCAGTGCGCCACCACTTGTGACTTCAGTGATAGCATTCCAGGGAGAAACGAGGTCTTGCTACATGGCCCTGGCTTGTCTCAAACACCCGGGCTTCAGTAGTACCTCACCTCAATCTCTCAAAGTCAAGCCTGATTGTCTGCTGTCCACTGTCTTTTGGGATCTCTAGGGCCAAGGCTGGGACCTCCTTCCCAAATGATTTCTGTCTGTTCATGATGATTCCAACTCCATACAGAAGTGGATTCTCTACTTATTTTTCCTTTTTTCTCTTTTTTATTTTAGTTGGAGTCTGACTCCATCGCCCAGGCTGGCAGGCGGTGGATGACTCCAGTCACTGCAATGTCAGTCCGCTGGGCTCCAGTGAGTCTTTCCCTGCCTTCCAATGAGACAGAACCACAGGCGCATGCCACTTTGCCAGGTTCATTTCGGTTGGAGGGTAGAGAGGAGGTCTCACCAAGGTGCCTGGGTGGGTATCAGCCTGCAACCTCTGGCCGGCTGCTGGCCTCAGCCTGGGATGATGGGGCTGAGCCCCAGAGCAGGGCCTCAATCCTTTGTCAAAAAAGAACCAGAAGGCCTGACGTGGCAGCCCAAGTCTGGAATCCTAGCACTCGGGAGACCAAGCCGGGAGTTTGACTGTAGAGCAGGAGCCCAAGGCCAGCCCATGCCACACAGGGAGAACCCTTCTCCGCACCCATTGAAACAGGGCATCTGGGGTCGAGGTGCCCGTCATTCCCGCCACTCCAGAGGATCGTCAGAGCCCGTGATTTTGAAACTGCCAATGAACGACGGTCATGTCCCTGGACCCCAGCCTGGGTAACAGAGCCAGACCCTGTCTCCAAAATCATCAGAATCATACACAGATTCTCAACTCTGTGTGGTGTGTTTACAGGGTGACTGGATTTAGAGCCAGAGAAAATGGGACTGGGGGGACTAAATTACACCAGGTGAGGGATGTGTAACCGGCCTTTCTTGCTGGAGGGTCCTCATTGCTGAGTCGAAGTTTTGGCCATCCTGGGGTACATTTCTCACCTCGGAGAGGAAAGCCAGCATGAAGACGGCCAGGGAGCCTCAGGAACTCCCACAACAAAGTGGGTTCAGCCATTGAAGGAGGTTATTGGCTGGACGGTGCCTAGCTTGGGGAATTCTCACATGTGAGGGGGGCGAGGGAGAAGGACTGAGGGAAGAATGTTTGCAGGAGAATCAATTTCTTTCTATCTTTCTTTTCTTTCCTCACTTGGTTGCCCAGACTGCTCTAAAACTGCCCAACTTGCCCATCCTCTCGGCCTGGGCCTCCCAAAATACTGTGATCACAGGTTTTTCAATTCGTTGAAATCCTGGTCTTCCTTCCTGGTCATGAACTCTGGGCCAGAGGCAATACTACCACCAAGGCCTGCCCTCACCCAAGGTTTTCTGGATTTTGCTTGGGGTCGAGGTGGGGGTTTGCTGTGGTGTCCAGCCTGGTCTCGAGCTCCTGGCCTCTGGCCATCTATCCCTCTCGGCT
>NW_006961602.1:0-838 GCF_000164805.1 Carlito syrichta
TCCTCAAGGCGGTCCCTGGAAGGATCATGTGGGTCCAACTTATGGAACAAATCATGAGGATTGGCGGGTACCCCAGTGGAGACAAACCCCTGTGCCAGGTGATGAGTCGAGGCCTGCTCAGAGGAAGACTCTGGCTCCCTTTCAATGGTCCTGGGTCATCAGAAGGAATAGGTTCTTGTGGTGGGGCCACGAGAGGGGAGTGAAGGCCAGGCATGGGGGCTCACGCATGTCACACCAATGCTTTTGGAGGCTGAGGAGAGAGGATGGTCTGAGCCCCCAGGATCAAGCCCAGCCCGGGCTCCTTGGGGAGACATCATTGATACAAGAAACCAGCAAAATGAGCAGTTCGTGGTGGTGCATGCCTGTCATTCTGGCCACTTGGGAAGCCACTGCAGAAGGATCTCTGGAGCCCATCCGGTCCAGTCCATGGTGGCCGAGAGTGGGCCCCTGTGCTTTGGCCTGAGCAACAGAGCTAGTCTCTGACTCAAAATAATAATACCACCCACCACCACCACAAACACACGCTGGGCTCAGGGGCTTAGCCTGTCATCCCAGCCCTCCAAGGTGAGTAGATGACCTGAGCCTGCAGGTTCGAGACCAGCCTGGGACACGGCGAAACCGCATCTCGGACATCAAAAATAAATTCAAAGATTAGCCAGGCTTAATGGCACAGGCCTGTGGTTACAGCCACTCGGGGGTCCGAGGTGGGAGATCGTCTGAGCCTGGGAGGTGGAGTCTCTGGTGGCCGTGAGTGTGCTCTTGTGCTCAGGCCTGGGCGACAGAGTGGGATTCTGACTTCAAATAAAAATAATCACCACCACCACTACCACCACTACTC
>NW_006961603.1:0-377 GCF_000164805.1 Carlito syrichta
TATTTTTTATTTTGATACCGTGGTACAGTTAAGGGTTAGGTATACAAATATGCTTCATTTAGGCCCCCTTGTTGATAACAGGTGTCTCCCCATTCCCAGACAGATCAGCTTATTTTCTAATGCAGATTCCACAGTAGCTAAAATTAAGAAAAATGCTTTTTTTTTTATAACCGAGACATATTGGTATGGATTAGAAAATGGGTTCTAATTGGCTGACTAATATTCTAATGAGATAGATTAATCAATGTAAACCACATAGCTCAGTTGAAACTGTCTGTCTAAATCCCAATTTCATTTTATTCCAGCAGAGAAAATGTCAATCTTTTCCTACATAGTAAAATCTTCTTGTTATAACAACTAAGCAACTCCAGAGTTAC
>NW_006961604.1:0-397 GCF_000164805.1 Carlito syrichta
GTTAGGGTGGCCTTCAGGAACAGAGAGAAAAAGGCAATCTGGAAATGCTGCGCCCCCCCCGGTTCCAGTTTCTCGGTCTCCCAACTTCAGCTGTGGCGAGAACCCCTTCCTCTCCCGATCATTCCATCGTCCCCCTCCCAGGCAGACATTTCACAGGCGAGCCATGGATGCATGTCATGATGCACGTGGGAGGCGTCTTTTTGTTGCCAGAGTCTCCATGGGCCAAGTTGGGTTGCGGTGGCATGATTGTGTCTCCCAGTGCCTCCACCTATGGGACTCAGAGTTGGAGTCTCACTCCCTCACCCAGGATGCACGGCAGTGGATCACTCCTGGTCACCGCAGACTAGGCGCACAGGGCTCTGGTGAGCCTTGCCCCAGCCTTCCAAGGAGACTGAAA
>NW_006961605.1:0-495 GCF_000164805.1 Carlito syrichta
AGTTAAGTGAGCTGGCTAGCTTAAGTCAGCTAGGTAAATCAGTTGGCTAGTCAGCTTGCTAGATAGGCAGTCAGCTAATTAAATCAGTTGTGTAGCCATCTAACTTGCTGGTTAACTCAGCTAGTTAAGTAAGCTGGAAACCAGCTGGCTAGCTATTTATGTCAAATTGTTAAGTCAGTTGGCTATCCAGCTGGTTAGTTATAAAGCTAGTTAAGTCAGATGGCTATACTTCATGCTAGCTAGTTATATCAGCTAGTTAAGTCAGCTGGATAGCTAGAAAGTTAGCTATATAAGTCAGGTAGCTATGTCAGCTAGCTAGCTAGTTAAGACAGCTAGTTAAGACAGCCAGCTAGCTGGGTAGCCAGCTGGAAAGTCAGCCAGGAAAGTCAGCTTTCAAGTTACTTATTCAGTGAACTAAGTCAGCAGGCTAGCCAGCCACCTAGCTGGGTAGCTAGCTATTTAACTCAGCTGACTAGCCAGATATCTAGCTAGTTA
>NW_006961606.1:0-600 GCF_000164805.1 Carlito syrichta
CCACACCACAAGGTCTGCTCACTTCTGATGACCCAGGACACTGAAGAATGTGGCCTGATTCATGCACCGAACCCTCTACAGGGTCAGTGTCTGGCACATGGGCATGTTTCTGTCATGGCACTCACCCCTCTTCCTGCCTTGTTCCCCAGGGTGGGCCTGCTCGCTCCTCCCAGGTGATGCCGCAGGGAAAGGGAGGTCTGGACTCTCAAATTTTCGGTGCTGCAGGGATGACCAGGCGACTCACTCCTGTCTCCTTGGCACACAGGGAGGCTGAGACAGGAACTGGACAGAGCCTGGGAGCTTGAGAACAGGCTGGACACAACAGCAATCCCCAGCTCGACACCAAGCAAAACACAGAAAATCATGGGTGAGGGCAGTCCTCGGCAGGAGGATTGCCTCCCACCCACAGTTCAACACCAGGAAGGAAGGCCACGATGTTGACCAAATGGAAAACCTGTGATCGCAACAGATTGGGAGACCCAGGCCAAGAGGATGGCCCTAGTTGGGTGGTTTAAGAGCATCCTGTGCAATATACTGAGGAAAGAAAAGAACGAAAGAAAGAAAGAAAGAAAGAAAGAAAGAAAGAAAGAAAGAAAGAAA
>NW_006961607.1:0-533 GCF_000164805.1 Carlito syrichta
AGACCTCCACAAAATGTGGAATCTTCTAAACCCAATATCCCAATATCCACCAGCCCCACCACTAGAAATTTCTGCAGTTTGAGGTAACCTGAATTGAGGGATTTTGTAGCAATATGCCATTTGTTTCCTAGGGTACCTGATTATGGTCCTAGATTTTCATAAGACACAAAAGTATATTTGGGCCATATCCTCAATTACAACTATCAAGAGAATAGAATGTTCCTGGCGATGTTTAATGACAGATTAATGGTATGTACAGAGGTAGTAGCTCTGACAAATGTAGGGACGCTGAAGCCCAGATGGCTGATTAGACCTTATCAAGAAACCCTGTAGATTCTGGAGAATGAGAGCTCCTAGGCCAGGATTTCCTTTTCGTTCTCAGCAAGATGCCCTGATTTTCCCTGGTGATGTGGATCCAAAACTCTATATATAAATAGGTAGATGCCCAGAAATTACTTACGGTCATGGAATCCATGAATCCTGGTTACTCTTAAATGTAGGTTATATATATTTACCAACCTCAAATCACCAGG
>NW_006961608.1:0-718 GCF_000164805.1 Carlito syrichta
CTATGTAAAATATGGGGATAAATAACTGCTGTAACTTTCAATAAATGGCTTCTGCTCATTTCACTGAACAGTTGTCCACTTCCTTTCTTTCTCTTTCTTCCTCTTTATATCTATCCTTCCATCTTTCTTTCTTTTAATATCTGTCCCTACAGATTCGCTGATGCCACCACATCTTCCAAGGGACTCCCCCAAAATTGCAGGGGCTGGCTCCCCTCACTTCCCTGTATCTAAGTGTAAATGAAATGCAGGAATTGCAGCTTTTCCATTATTTACTTCCTTTTATTGCTACTCTCTTACCTATTAGATTATATATGTGTTAACTGAAGTTACTGTTTACACTCATTTAACAGTATTGATTGAAATAACCCTGAATCTCCTCCAGTGAGGACTGATTTAGCTACAAATCACTATTTCAGCTCTGAACTCATTAATCAGCCTTAGGCATGATCCATTATGTAGAATTTCCATGTAGAAGAAATATTAACAGCTCCCTGGAAGAAATATTACCATCACATTGACTGTGACTCCTTGCTAGAGCAGCAAATTACCCTCAAATAATAATTATAATACATTAGTAGAGATTTATTTCCAATAAGTGCTGTCTGCTTAAAAAATGACAATTTCAGCATGGCTTAAGACAATATAGATCATGTTATCAGTCAGATAAACATACATGGAATTTAAATGAAAGATATAAAAAATTCATTACAGTTTGAAA
>NW_006961609.1:0-1134 GCF_000164805.1 Carlito syrichta
CAGGCGGGTCTCGAACCAGCGGACTCAGGCAATCCACTCACCTCAGCCTCTCAAAGGCACGGGATTACAGGCTGAGCCACCGAGCCCGGCTTGTCTTATTTTTTGAGTTGGAGTCTCACTCTGTCACCCAGGTTAGAGTGCCGGACCACAATCATGGCCACCCCAGGGTCGACCTGTTGGGCTCCGGCAATCAAGAATTTTATTTGTTAATATGAAGCATTTGGGTTCTGTCCGAGCTCACAGAGACTCGATGCAGTGAATGCGGCTAGATCTGCTGCTGAAGAGGGTCCCAGGTTAGGCCACAGCCCCTAGGCCATTTGCATGCTCTCGGTGACCAGCCCAAGCTCTGGGACCTTTCTTTGAGTCCTTCCTTTTCAGGAATTTTGGTGGGAATGCAGATAACAGAATCGCCATGGGGGTTATGTTCTCATACCTCCTGTCCGCTAGTCTTACTCTCTCCTTCCAGATGTGAGAAAACGCTATTTCAGAAGAAAATCTAGTCGATTTACATAACTGGTGAAATAAGAAAGGTCTAGGAAGTTGCAGTTCTCTTCATTCCCATCCCTTCTGTTCCATTTGTTTTAAACAATGGAGCCAAATTTCAAACAAACGTGGAAAAGGTGCACAAAAGCTAATGGATTTATTTCAAATGGGCTTCAGTGTTCGAATTAGCATAATTTAATAATATCCAATCAGACTGGGAGAGTACAAATGGCCTTGTTAATTAGATGAAAAAGTTGCATTTTATGACACTTATCATATTATCCGTGGGTGGATGACTGTGGCTGTAGTCTGTGTTAAGGCCTTATCCATTATCTGTTCTTCCTTTCAAAAATCTATCTTATTTCAGTTTCCATCATACTGGGCTGTTTTTGCCCAGTCTCTGTGGCCTTCTAGATTGGATGCTGCCTGCCTTCTGGATCGTAACTCTTGGGAATCTTTGCCTGATGTTTTGTGAACATACATATGCAATTCCGGATATTATTGAGCTTCTGCTACCTGGGTTTAATTATATTAACTATAGGCTGTTTCGATATATTTTATTAAATTCAAATTTTTTGAATGTAGATACTTCTGTGAAAATTAGAACCAAGACATGAAGCAGATTTGAAGCCCTGCATCTTTAAATTTTAA
>NW_006961610.1:0-847 GCF_000164805.1 Carlito syrichta
GCATATTCAATCTTAATGTATATTTCACTATAGAATAAGAGCAGAAATTTATTTATAATAGTTTCTTTCATTTTTGTTTCTGTATGTGGCTGTATGACAAGACATCCATCAAACATAAAACAGAAGGGGGAAAAAATCTCTAATATACATTCATGGACACATAAACCAAACTAGACACTCTACATTGTTAAGAAAATATGAATCTCTTTTATGCAGTAATGAAATCACCTTGAATTCCTTAAATCAATAGTTCACTGAACCTGAAGAACAATCTTCAGGCACTGGCACATACAAAATGTGTGTTTATGCAGAGTGCTATAACTTGTTCAGAAGAAGAATTTCATTCAGTTGTTAAAATGAAAATGTCAGCTTGCATAAGCACAACACACTTGCAAGCATCAAAATTTCAATATATTCCTTTTATCATACCAATATTTGTGGACATTGCCTAGATACTTAATAATTTAGAGATAAAATGAATAGATTTGTAAAGTTTAAAAATACATTATAAATAAAATTCTCATCACCCTTAAAAGTTAATCAAGCCTTTTTTTTTTTTTTTTTGAGTTGGGGGGGTCTCACTCTGTCTTCCAGGCTGGAGTGCGGTGGCACACTCATGACCCTCACAGCCTCAACCTCCTGGACTCAGGCAATCCTTCCACCTCAGACTTCCAAGTATCTGGAACACAAGTATGCATCATCACATCTGGCTAATTTTTTTGGTTTATTGTAGAGTTGAAGTCTTGCCATGTTGCCTAGGTTGGTATCTAATCCGTGGGCTCAGGCAATCCTCTTGCCTCCGCCTCCCAAAGTGCTGGTATTACAGGCATGAGCCACCGTGCCTGGA
>NW_006961611.1:0-896 GCF_000164805.1 Carlito syrichta
CGCAATTTATATTTTTAAAAGAGTATTTCCATTGAATCTCCTAGTATTTTTCTTCCTAAGACACTATGCTATACTCTGCAACAAAGTATCCGATTAATGTTACTTTTAATCACCAAGCATTTAAAATCAGACACACAGCAAGAAGTGAATTTGGGGCCCAATATATATAAACAAAAATAACATGGATATTTACAAAGTAGTAAGTATTTGGGTTACTCATTTGTATAAAAATTTAAATAATTGAAAATTCTGGAAAATTGGCGATGATCTTAGCTAAAGCGATGATCAAATCCTGTTAGAAAAACTGCTCAACGCCTGTTACATAATAATAAAAACATTGAAAAGTTTATAAACTAAAGAACGTGCTAATATACTATGTGGTTGTGCTATAACCAAGCTTCAACAGGATTCGGTGACCAAAATAATAAAAGGTTACCTTGTGGGCAACCCCCTCAGGTCCCCTCCCAGTGTGGGTGTTTGTCTGTCTTCTCAATAAATACTGCTTTACAAAAAAAATTGCTACCTCGTTTAGAGAATTCTTGCATGGTCACTTATCCCTGGAGAAGTTTTTTGATAGATGTGAACACATGGTTTTCCTAACTTCTTGAGAATGAAATCCACCATGTCTACTGCATTTGACAGAGCACGGTACACAAGCCCTTGAAGCCTAAGGATTGCTCAGTAGTCAAGGTCCCTCCCTGTATGATGTCAAATTTTTGAGGCTGATGTCATCAATGACAATCTGAAATGCTTGCTTCCCTGATTTGCTTACCTATTTAATGTAAAAATTAGCCTTTTATGCAATCTACAAATTCAATGAAATAACCATTAAGTTGACATCATTCTTCGCAGATCTGGAAAGTACAATAAAGAATTTATATGACCCAGGCTCGTTG
>NW_006961612.1:0-757 GCF_000164805.1 Carlito syrichta
CAATCCCAGCACTGTGGGAGGCCGAGGTGAAAGGATTGCCTGAGCCCAGCGGTTTGAGACCAGTCTGGACAAATTAGTGAGACCTCATTTCTACAATAAATAAAAAAATTCACCAGGCATGAAGCTGTGTGTCTATAGTTTCAGCTACTTGGAAGGCTGAGGTGAAAAAATTGCCTGTATCCAGCAGGTTGAGGCTACGGTGGCTGGGTGTGTGCTACTGCACTCCAGCCTGGGTGACAAAGTGAGACTCTGACTCATAAAAGAAAAAAGAAAGAAAGAAGGAAAGAAAGAAAGAAAGAAAGAGTGACATATTTAACACAAAGGAAACAATGTAGGAAAGGAATTTAGATTCATAATAAAGAACAAATAGGAAAAAGTAGAAACTGTAATTTTAGCAAAATGACAGAATATAATCACCTGGAAACCCATCCATAACCTAAAAATTGCTGAATATCATATGAAAATTGAAATATAGCTGAGTTTGAATAAAAGAAAACCACACAGATACAAAAATTAAGAAGACATGAAAACAAGAGTGGAAAGCAGAATGAAGTGATACTATAATAGATGTAAACTTTATCCAACTTGGGAAACTAGGGGCAGGAATATTAACATTCTTTAGGAACAGATCTTGAGCCCACATGAGGTGAATGCCTCTTCATTAAAGTCAGTACTTTGAAAGGGCTTCGCACAATAAAAGCACTGACCAGAAATATATGTACTCTTCAACAAGGGGTGATAAGTCACATGTCTATAT
>NW_006961613.1:0-749 GCF_000164805.1 Carlito syrichta
CATTCAAAACACACATGAAAGCTGGGCTCGGTGGCTTAGCCGGTAATCCCACGCCTTTGGGAGGCTGAGGTGAGTGGATTGCCTGAGGCTGTGGGTTCGAGACCGACCTGGGCAGCGAGACCTCATCTCTACAATAAATCTAAAAATCAGCCAGGTGTAGTAGTGCATGCCTGTAATTCTGGCTACTTGAAAGGTTGAGGTGGAAGGATCACCAGAGCCCAGCAGGTCAAGGCTGCGGTGGCCAGGAGCGGCCACTGCACTCCAGTCTGGGTGACAGAGTGAGACTCCAACTCAAAAAAAAAAAAAAAAGAAAAAGAAAACACACATGAATCAACCCTAAAATCAAAAGAAAGAACAAACACAAAGGAACAACAAAAATTCTATAAGAACCACATGAAAGGGATAAACCCTCACATTTCAATAATTAGCCTGAATGTGAATGGATTAAATGCACCACTGATAAAGCATAGAATGACAAAATGGATAAAATATCATGAAGCAACAATACATTGTCTCCAAGAGACTCATCTTACCAGAACGAACACTCACAGACGCAAAGTAAGAGGATGGGGAAAATAATTTCAGGCAAAAGGACCACAAAAGAAAGTAGGAGTTGTAATCTAATTCCAGACAAAATATTATTTAAGCTATCAAAAAATTTAAAAAGATACAGGAAGTCACTACACAATGATAAAAGTTTCAATCCATCAGCAATAAATATCTAGCCTAAACATATATGTAACCAACAT
>NW_006961614.1:0-897 GCF_000164805.1 Carlito syrichta
GATTTTTTTAAAATTGTATAATACTGTAATGATAACTCCTTTCCCTTTAATACGTGGGAATACATGGTATAAATCTGCATCAAAATTGACAACTACAGTATTTCGCACATAAATTCTCAATGTTTTATTCCACATAAATTGAAACTTGTTGAGATTACAGATCTATATCATTCTTAGAATTCCTAGACTTGAGATCCACTGTACCTAAGTGCTATTCAGAAGGCAGAATGCATAATAAATCTTAAAAATTTTAGAAAATAAAACAGTGTCATAATTTAATGAAGCTTTTTCCATTCTTAAATTTTGTGTAAATTTTCATGGTGCACTCTGAATTTTCTGCTTGGTAAGTTTGATTAAATGTTACAGATGTGCAATCCTTAGAGCAAAGTATCCCTTATGTAATTTAAGGAAATGTAAAATCACATTCCCTTTTTATTTTAACCCGTTAATTTTTAAAAGAGTATTTCCATTGAATCCGCTAGTATTTTCTCTACCTAAGACACATTGCTGTACTTTGCAACATAGTATCCAATTAATCTGATGTATTTAATCATAAAGCATTTAAAATGAGGCACACAGAAAAAGATAATTTGGGGTCCAGTATTTATAAACCAAAATAACATGGAGATTTACAAAGTAGTAAATATTTGGACTCTGCATAAGTATAAAATCTTAGATAATTGAAAATTCTGGAAAATTGATAATGATCTTAGCAAAAGCAATGTTCAAATCCTGTATGAAACAGTGCTGAAACGCTATTGCACAATACTAAAAATATACAAAAGTTTCTAAAGTAAAGAAAGTACTAAAATATTGGTTTGGGTTGTTCTATACCAAGTCTCACCATGACTCTATTACCATACTGATAAAAGAATACCTCTTGGGCAACCTCCAGTG
>NW_006961615.1:0-689 GCF_000164805.1 Carlito syrichta
CAGCTAGCTAGCTAGGCAGCTAACTATTTAAGTCAGCTTTTTAGCTAGGTAGCTAGGTAGTTAGCTAATTTCTTAAGTCAGCTGGCTAGCTAGGCAGCTAGTTAGTTAGCTAACTATGTCAGCTGGCTCGCTAGGTAGTTAGCTTGTTATGTCAGCTGGTTAAGTCAGCTGGTTAGCCAGCTGACTAGCTAGGTAGCGAGCCAGTTATGTCAGTTGGCTAGACAGCTGTCTAGTTGGTCAATTCAGCTAGTAAAGAGAGCTGGCAAGCCAATTGGCAATTGTAGGTAGTTGGCTAGTGAAGTCAGCTAGATGGCTTCCAGGCTAGCTAGTGATGTCAATGAGTTAAATCAGCTGGGTAGCCAACTGGGTAGTTGGTTAAGTCAGCTAGTTTAGTCAGCTTTCTAGACAGCTGACTAGGTAGGCAGCTAGCTAGATAAGTCAGCTTGCTAACCAGCAGGGTAACTGTTCAAGTCAGCTAGTTAAGTCAGAAAGCTTGCCAGCTGGCTAGGTAGGTAGCTAGCTAGTTAATTGAGCTGGCTAGCCAGCTTTCTAGCTAAAGTAATCTGGGCAAGTCAGCTGACTAGCCAGGTGACTAGTTAGCCAGCTATTTAAGGCAACTGTCTAGCCAGCTGACTTGCTGGTTAAGTCAGCTAGTTAAGTCCCCTGGCAACCAGCTGGATAGCTAGTTA
>NW_006961616.1:0-793 GCF_000164805.1 Carlito syrichta
GTTTCCTGAAGAGGGACAGCATAGGTGCAGGAGAAAAAACTTGGACATGGACTCTGCTGCAAGCAGGACAAATGCCGGTTTATTGTCTTTTCCAACTCCTTTTATACACTACATGTTTTTTCTTTCCAAGGCAATCAGTTACAATTGAATGAACCGGACAGGCAATGTATCTTTGTTCATCCTGTTTTGATTTTAAAACATTATCATCCTAAACTATAAATTTTATAAATTTCTAACATTTTTTAATGATTACCATTTCTTCATCTCCATACAAAACTTACTTATTTCTATAACTATTACATTATAAATCACTACCAAGTTCTAAGCACTACAATTATCACATAGATTAACAAGTCACACCTGTGACCTTCACACAGCAATTTGCAACTAGCTGGGGTAAAGCAACATTTTCAAGATTTCTTAGCTGCAAGTTGGCCTGACTAGCTTTCCCTAACTTCACACCTGGTGTTTACAATCTGCATTAATTATTTCCTGCCAGGGAGAATGAGCTTCAATGTTTGTAAAACAAAAGGCCTCTTGGCTCAAGTCACCTTAGTCACAATCCCTAATCAGAATTACAAGCCTCCTTAAGAAAGGAATGTAAAGGCAAGAATCTCAGCTGCCCAGGTTCACTTGGTGACACGGGGTCTTCCACCCCCTGGACTTTGTCAGCAGGAAGGCCTCCATAGCTGGCTCCCAACACCCGATCCTCACCCCCACCTCTCAGGACCAGACTGAACCTCACCAGTTCACTACAAACCCCCTAACCCAATCTCCCTTCCTCTTGTTTCTC
>NW_006961617.1:0-3229 GCF_000164805.1 Carlito syrichta
TCATGGGGCACAAGTGTGAAGGGTGGAGGCAGGCCTTTCTGGGACGCGTGGACAAAGACACAGGATGGACTTACCCAGTGGCCACCTTTGAAACCTCATGTGAACGACAGGGTGAGTGCATTTCTTCTCCCATACCTGAGAGTGACTCCTCCCACTGGGTGGCAGGGGTGATGATAGTGGCGGTGGTGGTGATTAGTATTATTTGGAGTCTGAATTCCACTCTCTTGCCCAGGTATGAGTGCAGGGGCATGCTCACAGCCACGGTGGACTTCACCTGCTGGGCTGGGCTCAGGCAATCCTCATGCCCAGTGTACTGGGCTGGTCTAAAAGCCACAAGCTCATACCATCCACTCACCTGACATCAGAAGGAACGGGATGCCAGACTGAGCCTATGAGCCCAGTCAGTGGTTGTTATTATTATTCTGAGTCAAAGTCCCACTCTGTCACCCGGCTGGAGCACAGGTGCCCAATTTCAGACAACGCAGCCTCCACCAGCTGGACCCTGGAGATACTCGTGCTGCAGTCACCCGAATGGCTGCAATGACAGGCATGTGCACCATGCCCAGCTCATTTATTTGGCTTCTTGTAGAGCCGAGTTCTCACCAAGGTGGCCAGGTTTATCTCGAACCCGTGGCTCAGGAAATCCTATAGCCTCAGCCTCACAAAGCACCGGGGTGACAGGCATGAGCCCCCATGCCAGGCCTCCACACCCCTCTTGGGGCCCCACCACGAGGTCAGGTCCCTTTCTATGACCCGGGAACCTGAAAAGAATGGCCGGAGTTGTCCCCTGAGCCCTCCCCAGGGGAAATCCTGATGCAGGGACATGTCTCGGCTGAGTCACCCATACCTCCACCCGCTTCGTTCCCCAGGTTGGACCTGCTCCCTCCTCCCTGGGACCACCATGGGGAAAGGGAGGGTGTGACTCTCAAAACTTTGGGGTGCGAGCATGGCTGGGTAACTCACGACTGTCTCCTCAACACTCGGGGAGGCCAAGACGAGAAGATGACCAGAGCCTGGGAGCTTGAGCCAGGCTGGACACCATAGCAAGCTCTGAGCTAGAACCCAAGCAAAATCAAGAAAACCTTGGATGAGGGCAGACCACTGCAGGATGGTAGTCTCTGGTCCAGAGTTCAAGACAAGGCAGGAAGACCAGGGTGTCGACTAAATGGAAAGCCTGTGATCGCAACAGTTTGGGAGGCCCTGACCGAAATGATGGCTCAAGTTGGGTGGTTTGAGAGCAGCTTGGGCATCCTAGTGAGGAAAGAAATGAAAGAAACAAAGAAACAAAAAAAGAAAGAAAGGAAGAAAGAAAAGAGCAAGAAAGGAAGGTAGGAAGGAAGGAAGAAAGGAAGGAATGAATGAAGGAAGGAAGGAAGGAAAGAAAGAAATCCATTCTCCTGAAAACCGTCTTTCCCCAGCTTTTCTCCCCACTCTCCCCACTTATGAGAGTCCCCCAACCTCATCACCTTCCAGGCCCAAAACCCCCAATGGCGGCCCCCTCTGGTGTGAGGGTTCCCAAATCTCTCTGGCTTGGTTCTTTCATCTCTCCCAATCCCATTTTTCCTGGCTCTAAATCCAGTCGCCCTGTGAAAACACCGCATGCAGTTGAGAAACTGTGTACAATTCTGTTGTTTTTGGAGACAAGGTTTGGCTCTGTCGCCCTGGCTGGGGACTGGGGACACAACCGACATTCTCTGCCAGCCTCAAAATCACAGACTCCGGCAATCCTGCCACCTCAGCCTCAGTTGTGGCTGGGATGATGGGCACCTTGACTCAAGACTCCCTGTTTGGATGTGTGTGGAGACAGGGTCTCCCTGTGTGTCCTAGGCTGGCCTGGGTTGGCCTTGGGCTCCTGGACTTCAGCCATCCTCCCACCTAAGCCTTCCAGGGCACTAGGATTCCAGGCATGGGCCTCTGCATCAGGTCTTCTGGTTCATTTTAGACAAAGGATCGAGGCCGTGCTTGGGGGCTCAGCCTCATCATCCCAGCACTTTTTGATGCCGAGGCCAGTGACCAGCCCTAGCCCACAGGCCAAGACCCACTTGGGAAAGTTGATGAGACCTTGTCTTTACCTTCTATCCCAAAAGAGCCATGCGTGGTGGTGTAAGCCTGTTGTTCAGGCTCCTTGGAAGTCCGGGAAAAGTCTCTCTGGAGCCTAGTGGACTGGGGCATGTTGGTCAGTAGTGAGCCATTGTTCTCCAGCCTGGGAGATGGAGTGAGACTCTGACTAAAAGAAATAAAGGGAAAAAAAAGAAGAATATCCTTTGTCTATGGAGTTGGGATCATCGTGATCAGAAAAAGATCATTTGGAAAGAAGTCCCCAGCCTTGAGCCTAGATTTCCCCAAATACACTGTATCAGCAGGTATTCGGACTGTGACTTTGGGAGGCCGAGGTTGGGGGCTGTTTGAGCCTCAGAGTTTGAGACCATCCTGTGCCATGTAGCGAGACCTTGATGCTCCCTGGAATGCAAACAGTAGAGTCACGTTTGGTGGTGCCCACTGTCCCAGCTACATGGGATGTGGAGACCTCCATCACAGGGCCCTCTTTGGGTCACCCCACTGACAAAACGTGTGATTCCAGGCCAGGCACCATGACACACGACCATCAGCCCCACGCATTGGGAGGTAGAACCTGGAGTCTGTCTGAACCCAGGTGTCAGAAACCAGCCCAGGTTTCGTGGCCAGACCTCGTCTCAGAGAGAGGTCCCCAAAATTGAGTCAGGTGTGGGCGCCCCCAGAGTCCCACTGCTTGAGGGCCACGACAGGAGGACAGCCTGAGCCCGGTTGAGGATCCAGGAGCCACGATCATACCGCCATTCCCCAGCCTGGCTGTTGGAGACTACAGAGACAAAAAAGACACGTCCCACGTGCGCCATGACAGGCATCCATGACGGGCATCATGGGCAATGTACGATGGGGTGATCAGGAGAGGAAGGGACTGATGCCCTCCCGAAGGTGGCAGACCAGGCGACCAGAACCTGTTCTGGCCATGGCATTGATGAGCCACCTTGATCACTCTGTGCATGATGAATGCCCTAGCTTGGGATCATCTGTTTCATGAGCTCACACACATCTTTGATGTGGGCCCATATGTGGAGGGTGGAGGCAGGCCTTCTGGGGCTCGTGGCCCAAGGTGTGGTATCAACGTGCCCGGTGTCCACCTTTGAAAACTCCCATTAATGACAGGCCGGAAAGTGCCTTTTCCTCTCCCATCCCTGAGGGTGACTCC
>NW_006961617.1:3754-7778 GCF_000164805.1 Carlito syrichta
CAAACTCACAGACTCAGACCGACCACTTGCTTGGGCCTCCGTAGGGCCGGGAAACCAGAGTTAGCCCCTGAGTCTGGCCTGCGGTTGTGGTGGTGGTGGTGGTTGGTATTATTATTCTGAGTAGGAATCCTGCTCTGTCACCCAGGGCAGAGCACTGGGTCCCACTCTCGGCCAATGCAGCTTCAACCATCAGGGCTCTGGCTATCCTCCCCCGGCAGCCTCCTGAGTGGCAAGAACAACAGATGCGCGCCAACATGCTCGGATATTTTTTGGCTTCTTATAGAGACAGGGTCTCACCAAGGTGCCCGGGCATGTCTCAAATCTGGGAGCTCAGTCTCTCTTCTCACCGTGGCCTCCCAGACCACTGGGATGACAGACCTGAGCCACCACACCCTGCCTGCCCACCCATCTCAAGACCCACCACGAGGACTGCATCCTTCTGAAGACCTGGGACCTGGGTGAGGGTGGCTGCAGTCATCCACTGAGCCCTCCCCTGGAGTGCCTGATGCAGGGGCATGTCACAGCTGGGACATGTCACACCCATCAACCCACCTTGTTCCTTATGGTGGACCTGCTTGCCCCTCCCAAGGGCCGCCTTGGGGAAAGGGAGGGCATGATACTCAAACCGTTAGGGGAACAGGGATGGCCTGTCAACTCACACCTGTCTCCTCAGCACTCAGGCAGGCCAAGATGGGAAGATGACTGGAGCCCAGTAACTAGACACCAGGCTGGACACCATAGCAAGCCCCCACCACGAACCCAAGAAAAATCCATAAATCCTTGGGTGAGGGCTGGCCTCTGTGGGAGGATCGCCTCTGGCCCAGATCAAGAACAAGCAGGAAGACAAGGATGTCGACCAAATGGAAAGCCTGTTTTTGCAGCATTTTGGGAGTCCCTTGCCAAGAGGATGGCCCGAGTTGAGTGGTTTGAGAGCAGCCTGGACAACCTAGTGAGGAAAGAAAAGAAAACAAACGAAGAAAGGAAGAAAGGAAGAAAAAAGAAAGAAAGGAAAGAAAGACATAAAGAAAATGTAAGTCAACACAGAAATTCTTTCACCTGAAAACCTTCTGCCCTCAGTCCTTCCTCCCTCCCCCCCACATATATGTGGGTCTCCCAAGCTCAGCACCTTACAGCCCCAACATGCACAATGGCTGCCACAGCTTTTGTGTGGGAGTTCCAGAGACTCCCTGTCGGGGTTCCTGCTGACTCTCCTCTCCGAGGTGAGAAATGTGGCCCAGGCAGGCCAGATCTCTGACTTGGCAACTAGGACCTTATGCCAAGAAAGGCAAGGGATACATCCTTCACCTGGAGACATTTTTCCCTCAAGTCCCATTTTTCTGGTTCTAAAGCCAGTCACCCTTTTGAGCACACATGCACAGTTGAGAAAATGTGTATGATTCTGATGTTTTTGGAGACAGGTGCTGGCTCTTTTGGACCAGGCTGGGGCCTGGGGACATGACCATCATTCACCACGAGGCTTGAAATCAAGGGATTCAGTGATCCTCCCACCTTAGTCTCTGCAATGGTTGGGACACTGGGTACCATATCCCCAGACCCCATATTTGAATGGGTGCAGAGATGGGGTCTACTTGCAAGGCCCGGGCTGTCCTTGACCTCATGGAATACAGCCATCCTCCCAATTCAGCCTCCCAGAGCACTGGGATTCCAGGCATTGTTTGCCCCGTCCACCCTTCTGGTTTATTTTAGATGAAAGATCAAGGCCGGTCTAAGTGGCTCAACCTCTGTGGATCCAGCTTATCGAAAGGCCTGTGGGGGATGGCTCGCTGGAGCCTGGAGGGCTGAGGTTGTACTGGCCGGGAGTGAGCCTCCACCATCCAGCCTGGGTGAGGTGTGAGATTCTGACTCAAAAAAATAAAAAATAAAAGGAAAGAAAAGAAGAGCAACCATTTGTGTATGGAGGTGGGATCATTGTGAACAGACAGAGATCATTGGGGAAGGAAGCCCCGGTCTTGGCCATAGATTCCCTGAATGTTGGTCAATCAGCAGCCAATTGGGCTGTGGCTTTGGGAGGCCGAGTCAGGGTACAGCTGGAGCCAGGGAGTTCAAGACCATCCTGGGCCATGTAACGAGACCTTGTCACTCCCTGGAATGCAAACACAGAAGTCGCTCGTGGTGGTGCCCTCGGTCCCGGCTTCACGGGATGTGATGGCCTCCATCCAGGGCATTCCTTTGTGTTACCCCTGCCTACAGAACATGCATGTCCAGGCCAGGCACTGTGGCTCATGGCAATCAGCCACATGCACTGGGAGTTCAAAGCAGGAGATTACCTTAGCTCAGAGGTCAGAGACCAACCCAGGCTTGTGTGGAGAGTGGAGTCAGGCCTTCTGGGGCACATGACCGAAGGTGTGGGATGGACAAGCCCGGTGGCCACCTTTGAAACCTCCTGAAATGACAGGGCAGGAAGTGCCATTTTCTCTCATATCCTTGAGGGTGACTCATCATTCTGGATGGAAGGCGTGGTGGTTGTGGTGGTGGTGATTATTATTATTTGTAGTCAGAATCTTGCTCTGCTCCCAGGCCAAAGTGCAGGGCATGGTCATGGCCACCATGGTAAGCACCTGCCTGAACCACCATGCCTGGCTAACTTTGGATTTAATTTTGATGACCGAGACAAGGTCTCTCCCCATGTCCCAGGCTGATGTTGAACCCGCAGACTCAGGTCATCCACTCACCTTGCTCTCCAAAAGGCCAGGAGGCCAGGCTGAGCTCCTGAGCACAGCCTGTGGGTATGGTGGTGGTGGAGGTTGGTGTTATTTTTCTAAGTCAGAGTCTTGCTCTTTCACCCAGGCCAGAACTCAGGGACCCACTCTGGGCCTCCAGGGTCTCCACCAACTGGATTCCGATGATCTTCCCACCATGGCCCCCAATGCGGCCAGAATGACAGGCATGCGCCACCATGCTTTGCTCATTTTTTTGGCTTCTTGTAGAGACCAGGTCTCGCCAAGGTGCCCAGACTGGTCTTGAACTGGGGGCTCAGGCCATCCTCTTGCCTCAGCCTCCCAGATACCAGGATGACAGGCGTGAGCTCCAGCACCTGACCTCCAAACCCCTCTCTGGGCCCCACTGGGAGGCCCACTCTCTTCCGATGATCCAGTGTCAAGAACCAGCGTCAGAGACCTTCATGTTGAAAGGGTCCATAAGCCCTCAGACCACAGGTTGCAGAGCCATTCTAGGCCACTATTTTCCCTGCGTCTTCTACTCATCTTTTTATGTTCGCCATTGCTATCCAAAGAGTGGGGGATGCAAAAAAATAGTCTTCCATTAAAAGTATCTATTAGTAGAACAAGCAATTAGAGAAATGAAAATTTTTTTGCCAAGATATGACTCTCCACTTGAGTTTCTCTGTCCCCACCCTTTTGCTGCTTGAACCCACAAAAATGGTAAAAAACTGCGGGTGGCACTCTCCTACACCTGGGAGACTTGGGTTGACTGTGCTCTCTTTATCCCTCCCAGGGGACTATAGATGAAAATTATAAACATCATGTTGGGCATCACAATAGGTTTATTAGTTTTAGTTTTTTAAATTGGTTGTTAATTAGAGAGCTTTGGGGATGTTGTTTTCATTTTCTAATGTGAAGTGCTATATAGGTATTTTTAGCATAACGAAAAGGTTTGTTGTGATGATTACGAGTGTTTTAATTTTAGGTGTGGTCATTTACACACACAAAAAAACAGATGCATGGCCCTATAATTTGCAGTATACACAAACTTTTTTCATTTTAGTGTAGGTGATTAATATAGAAAGGTTGAAATAGTAGAGAAGGTTTTGTAATTGTATTTTAAAAAATAAAATGTTATGAAAACATAAGTTAGGCATTAAGTTGTTAAAAGTTTAGATGGTTAGGGTTAATAGTTGAGAAAACACGCTGTGAAAAACTACATTCTTTAAAGATTCTATTGGTGGATACATTGTCACAAATTTGAGGGAAGACAGACTATTTCATCACGTTTAGGACAATGATCAAAACAAAATACATATGTCTGGGTTTGAAGGCAAAACTGT
>NW_006961618.1:0-7803 GCF_000164805.1 Carlito syrichta
TTTCTAAGAAACTGCCAAAGTGTTCCTGCAAGTGGCTGAACCTGTTTACACTCCAGTCTCTCCAATCCTCTCCAGCATTTGGCACCATCAGTCTGTTTTATAAGGGATGGCGATGGCTCACTGAGCAGCATTCATGATGCAGAAAGAGGAAATAGTTCTCCATAGGACAGCGTTATTAAGGACAGGGTCATTGACTCCCTGGAGGGTTGCTCCTTCTCTCTAAGGCTGAAGGGTTTATACCCGGCTCAGCCATAGTTTAAATGAAGTTCATTTCACTTTTTTCTCTTTCTTTACTTTTTTTTAATTGGTAAAGGTTAGGGTCTCGTTATGTTGTCCAAGCTGATTTTGAATTCCTGTCCTCAAATATTCATTTGATGTCTGCCTTGACCTCTCAAAGTGCTGGGATTAAAGGCATGATCCACTGCATCCACCCCATTTATTTTCTTTTTTATCAGAGCACTTTCACACACTCTTTCACAGCCAATTCTGATCAAATCCTGGTGAGGAATTCTAACAGCTGTAAAGAGCAGCTCAGAGTTATGGTAACCTGCCATGGTTCACAGGGCAGCCTCACCATCCCAGCCCTCTGAATAAATAGATGCTCCAAATCTGAGCATATCAGATGACCTGTCGTACATAAAAACAAAGAAAACTGTTGGTAGTCAGCCTTGGAGGCCCACCTGATTGACAAAGTCCAGGTGCACTGAGGACCCCCGGCCACAAAGCAAGTCCAGGCAGCTGAGGCCCTTCTGTCTTCTGTTTTTGCTGTTGGTACGGCTGAAGAAATTCTGTGCAGTCGTGGAAGAAGAAAATGGCATGTTTATGTGAAGTACTCACAGCTAACCTGGAAATGTCATGGTTCATTTTTCCATTTCCCACTATGCCGCTTGACCTTTTCTAACATATGCAAGGGTTAAACTCTGAAGCACATCAAGAATGCTTTCTTTCACTTGGTTATAAGTTACTAGATATTGCTTAAGTAATAAATGATATAAGTATATCTACTCATTTGATTTAGAATTATGTAGTTTAGTGTTTAGACATAAGATTTTTTAGAAGCACAAGTTTATAGTAAGTTCATTATGAATTCATTATAAGTTCTAACACTTATATAGGAGTTATGTAGGTGATTTATAACACTGTTTTCACTGACTTAGGATAAAGATTGTCTTTAAGGTTTTTACTTAATTCAATAGTTAAAACTCTAAGTTAACTTTATAAAGTGGGTTTTTAGTGAACTCATAATATACTAATCAGACACTTTTATGATAACTTAGCTAAAGATGAAAAGCAACCTTGGAGGCCTGGGAAACATTACTAAAAGCTTCTTTTGAGTTTTCTTTAGAAACAAGCACTGCGGGATAAGAGAAAAGTAATGGAGACACCTGGACAAGACAGGCGATTACAAACTCTGAAGGTCATAAAGCCCCAGAAGGAAAACTACTGCTAAACTTTCTGGAGACAGTTCAAGGACTGTAATTTGGGACTTTGGACTAAAACTATCATCTTTGGCCTTATGAATAAGACTCATTGTCTGAATGTTTACAGGGTTCTTGGCTTGTTTGTTGCTAAGAACACTAGATGGTGGTAACTTGTAGAGGATATGAAGCAGGTGTCCGGGTATAATATTTTCGTCCTTTGCCTATCCGTCTCTCCTTCAGGAAATCTCACGACCCTTGTGGGGCGGGACCCTCACAGAAAACAAAAGTCAAACAACCGAATGATGCAAGTTGTGATAGAATTGTGTTAGACTTTGAGGTTTCCTACTACATACTCCTTTCTTACTCGTGGGCTGCTTTGCAGAAGTCGAGATGAATGGGCAACCCCTAGCACTGAAGGAGGTGTGTTCCAAGGACCAAGGAGGTGACCGGTGGAATGTGGAGAGACTCCAGGCTCTGTGGAGCGAGAGAAGTTGTGTCCTCACATGCTGCACACCACACAGTTGAGACAATGTTGTTTGGTGAGTGAGGCTCTTCCAGCAGGGGTGTGTACCCCTGGTCCCTGCCCATCCCAGATTTCTCTTCCATGTTTGGGGGTGTCTGGGAAGAGCAAACACTCCAATGCTGGGAAACCATCCACCCTCTTAACTGGGCCCTTTGTGGCCTCCTTTTCTTCTTGAGAGGACCTTATGTAGCTTTTCAAACCAGGTGGCTATTCTGGACACATCTCTGTGCTCCAGGACATCTGACATTCAGGTGGGAACCAATCAGATAGTCACAGGGCCACCTTGATTCAATAATCTGCATGTTTTCTTACAGCAGCCCAAAGTTTCTGCAATAGTTGAATATAGTAAAATGGTTCTCAATTCTGGTACCCAAGCAGAATCATGGGGGCAGCCCATGCAATGCGGGGGTACAGATGCTCGAGTCCCCACCATTCCCACTTCATTGGTTGGGATGCAGCTTGGGCATGGGAAGGTTTAAGTGCTCTCTGTTAAGGCTAATGAGGCTCCAGGGTTGAGAACCACTAGGAACACCCTATCCCACAGTCTTACCTACTTTGGAAAAAGAATAAAATGCACAGTCCAATAATGTAGGGAAGCTTTACCAAACCCTGACCTCAACTTAGAATTAAAATCATAGCGATAGAAACATGAATGGGCTGGGCATAGTGACTCAGGCCTGTAATTGTAGCAGTTTGGGAAGTGGAGGTGAGAGGATAACCTGAGCCCATGGGTTTGAGAACAGATTGGGCAACATGGCAAGACCTCGTTTGTACAATAAATTAAAAAACTAGCCAGGCATGGTGGTGCACACCTGTAGGTACAGTTACTTGGGAGGTTGAAGTGGAAGGATCATGTGAACACAGGAGGTTGAGGCCATGGTAGCTGTGGGCAGGCCGCTGTACTCCAGCCTGGGTGACACAGTGACACTCCAACTCAATAAATAAATAAATAAATAAATAAATAAATAAAAAAGAAAGAAACATGAGTGGTTTAACTGGATAACCTGCTAGGTAACTTCTACAGAAATTATCCTATATGGCATTCCAATTTCATACCCTATTTAAGAATTTCTCCACTACCAATCTAAGCCCATACATGAACTCAAAACAGAAAAAAAAATTCCTTAGAAAAAAGGAGGTCTCTGGTTGATAAAAAAGAACCCACAATTGCAAATAAATTTGCTAGTGTTCAGTGACATTTAGTGAAGTTGAATTTCATATCATATTTTGCTTTATTTTTATAGAACTTTATCTCACAGAATGTTATTTTTGTTCTATAATCCCATTAGTCAAAAAATAAATTTATTTCATCAGAATGTAGCTACACTATAGTCATAAAGAAAAATGATAGTATTTACAAAGTATTTGCTTTGGGGTATATTTTATAAAAAACACCGCTCACTGTTCTTATCTCAGATTTACCCATTATATAAGTTCTGCTATAAGTTTTATTTATTTCAAGAGTCATCCTACTTTACTGTTTAAAATCAGCTTTCAGAGAACAAATATTTTCACAATTGATAAAACAATTCTACTTCACGTTTAAAACGTCAAGGTCTACATAAAGGATAAGGCACTTTACATTCTACATAAACAAATAGTAGTTTAATAATAAATGGCAAATCCATTTCAAAGGGAAGGTCTCAATAAAGCCCAATATATTCAGATTAGATTATCAGCACAGATATCGAAAGAGCTTACAGTGAGAAACAGCTTCCCAGGAAATAATTCACCCCCAATCTTAAAGAGAAAACTCAGAACAACAGCAAACTTCCAACCGTTCTGTTCCTGAAAGACCCACAGTTAAACACATTCAAAGTACTTTAGGTCGTTAGTCTTCTCTTGCTGACGTTTATTGCATCTTCCTCTACTTTCCCTCACAGGGCTAGAGACAGAAACTTTAAAGATTTCATTGTTCCCACAAGATCTCCATTCTTTTGAATACTTTAAAAAAACACGTCAAAGGAGGATTTGACTCTTTGTTCACCATGAAAATACCTTCCCATTCATGTAAGGAATGTGCTTGTTTATAAATGATGATACATCATCACCAATTCACTTGGCTTCCCTAACCCCATTTCCTTCCTGTGTCTGTCCAGTCACAAATTCATTACTACCCTGGAGTAGTATATTAACCCAAATCACAGTCTGAATGGCATTTTTTGGCTTGGGTTTTTCTCATTTGTTTATCTTTGGCTGAGCTATGAAATGCAACTGGAAAATGACTCAGCACAAGCTGTTCAGCTGGGAGTCCTCTCTCTGTCTCATCCAACTCTGCCCTGAAAAGATCTGAAGTGGCCAGTATAGGATGAAGCAATGCTTATATGGCCCACAGGTGGGGTTTATTTAAGTGTATGCCCCATGGTCCTTCTGAGTCAGCACAGAAAATATTAATACATGACTCTACCCCCAAGCCACAGAGAGTAGAGCAACACAGCCCCACAGCTTGATGCCATGTTTGGGATCTTCTGAGTCCTGATATAGCCCTAAGTTGCCGTGTTTGTGTCTACTAAGTCAAGATATAGCACCAGAAGTGGCTCTAGTGAGGTCACAGGTGTACAAAAAAGAGTCCTGAACATAAACTCAAGAATGAGTCCAAGGCCTGGCACTGAGATGAAAGAGTTTGATTCAACAATTCTTTTATGTCAAAGTCAATGTCGAAACAATTCCACTTATACCAGCTTCATCAGACAAGAGAAAATTGGGGTTTCACTTAAAGAATCGTCTGACACCTTCAGTAATGAAAGGAAACAGGAATCCTAATCAATTTTCCTTTTTTAAATGGAAAGCTAAACTCTTGCCCATTTTTGAACTACTGTTCTATTCAGAGAATTATTATTCATAAGTTAAGTATCCATTTCTAAGTTCTTATGAACATCATGCAGGAGACAGCCATGGAGTACCCAAGAGTTAAGCAAAAGCGCTGGCCTTGTGGTCTGCATCACTTCCCAGGGAATAAACCGGTTTTGCTCAGGCATCGTAGAAGCATTGCTGCAAATGCCACCAGCATTATTTGAAGCAGAATAAGCCATGTGATGCTCTCTGTCCACGTATTCTTGGCCTGTTATCCTTCCTTTCATCATTACTAATCTCTTAACTAGAACCTTTACAACTTTTTGAAGTCCAAGGTTTTACAACAGCATTTTAAGGTAAAGAATCTTGAGAAAATAAGATTTAAAGACTCACCCTTTAATGAGAGTGAAAAAGAAAATCACAAGCTAGGTAAGTATTTAGCAAAAGAGCCAGGTGCAATGACCTGTAATCCCAACACTTTGGAAGACTGAGGAGGGAGGATTGCTTAAACCCAAGAGTTCAAGGCTGGGATGAGCTGTGATCATGCCACTGCATGCCAGCGTGGGTAAAAGAGCGAGACTCTGTTTCAGGGGGTTTGGCGGGGGAAACAGTATTTAACAAAAGAAAAATGTGAGATACATCTGAAGAAAATGCTTAATCCAATCATAGTTAAGTCTTAGCTACAAAACAAATTATTTGCTCATCTTGCTAAAACAGGAAAATTGTTTTTCATCCAACGAATAGTGGCAACTATAGTAGATATAGCTTGAGTTGTTAGCTGAAGTTAATGTAGATAAACTCACCTGGCTTAAAACTAATCATGCTTCAAACTCTTGATTTAATGTTTAAATCTCTAGTGAAATTTCAATGACTATTTTTTTCTTCTCCCAAGCAGTAATCATAGTAAAAAAAATGCTACCAGATTGGTAGAACCAGTGGCTCTCTTGCTTTGGGTGTACTGACCAGGTTTTAGATTCATGTATCAGGAAAGCTATGCCCAAGACTTCCTGGGTTCAAGTTCCAGTTCCAGCTCACACAGCAACATGACACTGGGCAGGTTAATTACCCTTTACTTATCTGCAACAAAGGGATGATAGCTGTACCTATTTCACAAAGTTGTTATGAGGATTGAATAAATAAAAACTTGATGAGGGTTCAGAATAATTAAGGATGTCATGTGTGCTCAATAAATGTTCCTTGCATCATAGGTATTATTAGTCTCTCAGAAGAAATAGTATTCCTGTGTTTGCATTTAAGTGAGTGTATTCTTTTTTTGAGTTGGAGTCTCACTCTGTAACCCAGACTGGAGTGCAGTGGCATGCTCCTGGCCACCGCAGGCCTCAACTCAGCCTCAGTCGCTGAGCTCCAGCGATCCTTCCACCTCAGCCTTCTAAGTAGCCAGAACTACAGGTACGTGCTACCACGCCAGGCTAATTTTTTATTTATTGTAGAGACAAGGTTTTGCCAAGTTGCCTGGGTGGGTCTTGAACCCACGGGCTCAGACAGTCCACTCACTTTGGCCTCCCAAAGTGCTGGAATGTCAGACTGAGTCACCGAGCCCGGCCAAAGTTAATGTATTAAATGTCCTTGACAAACTGAAGTCCAGGACATTACATTCCACTTATTATCATCGTGATTTATTTCTTAAGTAATATTTCAAAGTTTAACACATATGGGTTTGGCAGTCAGGCTGACTAGGGTTCCATTTATTTAGTAGTGAAATGAGCAAGTTACTATCTCTCAGCCTCAGCTTCCTTATCAATAGCAAGAATATCAATAACACACCATCTAAGGAATTGATTACTAACAAAGGACACACATTCAGTAAATGACTGCTGTTTTTGCTATCTCTTCTGTGAAAGGTAATTATTGATTGATACAAAACTAAAACAAGTAATAACTGTGCTGGCATTATTAGAAAACTCTTCCAACTAAGAAAAAAATCCACTCTCCATTCTGCACCAAATGAATCGTTTCCCAGTTCATTTTTCTTCTTGGTCCTCATATATCCGTCTTTCACATAAAGAAAATGACCTCAGATTGGATCACGGGGCTCGCCATCAGTTAGTGTTCAGTAAGGAATACGTATGGCAGAAGTACCATTCTCAGGCAGCTTCAGGATCAGTCCTACTAAGAGACAGTCAAGATTTGGGGGTCTAAAAGTCCTAGAGTTCCTCTAGCTTCCTCTAGAGACTGAATGATGTCTGGAAAACTTGACTCATGCCAGTGGGTTTCTCTTTTGTCCATCTTTGTTCAAACATTCTCTTTCTTGTAGCGGCATATTTTGCTTCTATGCTTTAGCAAACATTTCAAAGTGTAGCACTGGTGCAAGACCAAGTATGCCTTAGCTAGATTCATGTGACCATAGCCTTTGCAAAATGCTTTACATTTTGCAAGTAAAAAAAGTATGGGCATGACTTCTCAATTATTTCCATATAATTGCACCAAAAAAAGCTCTCTAAAGACTCCAATGAGCCTACAAAAATGATTACCTTAACAAAAAGAAAAGCAAATATCAATATTTACTAAGCCTCTGCTATATTTGGAGTACAATCACATAAACAATCACAGCACAACTTCAAAACGATATTCTGTTATTAATTGCCAAGGAACAGATGGCCACAGGAAGACAAGGAGAATGTACCTGACGTACCCAAGATTATATGCCCCCAACAGTGAAAATGTATGTGGAACCAGGTCACGTGTCCGGGTCCTGTGCTCAGTGCCTACATGGCTGCTGCCTCCCACAGAGAGGGGGATGACTAAAACGCATGCCTCAAATGATCACCATTTCACTCGATCCCTGTGAGAATCCATTAAAAACTATGATCATATTCGTTCTCTAGGTGGGGGACTGGAGCTCACAGAGACTGATCTCCAGTGAAAACCAGGGAGTTACAGCACTGCCATCATCAGTGGGGCAGAAGGACAACAGAATGCAGCAGGACAAAAAGCACACAAAGTTTAAAAATGTAAAGTGGCAGAGAGGGGCTAAAAACAGTTAAAATTATTTCTTTTAAAGATCAACCTGCAGCTCCAAATCTGATAGACATGAGACTTGAGAAA
>NW_006961619.1:0-787 GCF_000164805.1 Carlito syrichta
CCTACCCAGCTGTCTAGCCAGTTGACTTAACTAGGTGACTTACATAGCTACCCAGCTGGCTAGCAGACTGAAGTAACTGCCTAGCTACCTAGCTAAACAGATGGATAGTCAACTGAATTAACTAGCTAGCTAACTACATAGTCCACTGGCTTGCCAGCTGACTTAAATACCTAGATACCTACCTAACCAGCTGGCTAGTGAGCTGACTTAATTAGGTTACTTAACTAGCTAGCTAACTGGCTAGTCAGCTGAGTTAAATAGCTAGCTACCCAGCTAGGCGGCTGGCTAGCCTGCTGATTTAGCTCACTGACTTAAGTAACTAGAAAGCTGACTTTCCTGGCTGACTTAACCAGCTAGCTACCCAGATAGCTGGCTGTCTTAACTAGCTGTCTTAACTAGCTAGCTAGCTGACATAGCTACCTGACTTATATAGCTAGCTTTCTAGCTATCCAGCTGACTTAACTAGCTGATATAACTAGCTAGCATGAAGCATAGCCATCTGACTTAACTAGCTTTTTAATTAACCAGCTGGATAGCCAACTGACTTAACAATCTGACATAAATAGCTAGTCAGCTGGTTTCCAGCTTACTTAACTAGCTGAGTTAACCAGCAAGTTAGATGGCTACCCAGCTGATTTACTAGCTGACTAAAATAGCTGGTCTGCTTGCTAGTCAGCTGAATTAATTAGCTTGCTATATAGCTAGCCAGCTCTCTAGACAGCTGACTAAACTAGGTGACTTAACCTAGATAGCCAGCTGTCTAGCCAGCTGACTAAATTCACAAGCT
>NW_006961620.1:0-851 GCF_000164805.1 Carlito syrichta
GATTCAGCAGAGCATTTGTCAAAACTCTTCTGTGACCTTTGTAAAGAAGGTGAAACTATGGCTCAGATGATAGCACAGCAAGATGGATTTATTACTGACTGGACATCCATCCACGAGAGAGTTAGATGAGGAATCAGCATCAGGCTGAAGGCAGCCCTTCAGTGGAAGATGGAAGGACTCCTGTTCAACATGTTGCAGATTTTTAAAAATATCAATGACAGATGAAGATACACAAGATATGTTGGCCAAATTGACAGGAAACATGAGGTCTAAAGGACCACTTCAGAAAATCTTTGATGGCAGAATTATTATCTAAAGATATATCCACATGCTACAACTAAGGACTAATGTTAGCTGGCTGACATTTAATAGTGTTTATTATCAAATTGTCAGCCAGGAAAGTCACAATAAAGAAAAGGCAAAAATATGCTAGAAAAAGACTTGTCTGTGGACCAGGTCACCTAGGGGTGCTTGTTAGTGACAGATGACTGGGACCCTTCCCTCTGATATTGCTTTGGGAAGCACTGACAAAGATTTTTTCTCACTGTAAATCCATATGAATCAAGATTGTAAGTAGCTGCCAAACTAATGCGACCTGCTGATTTGATTTTAGGGTACATTAAAACAATTACTTTCCCAGGAGCAAAGAAGAAATGAAAACAATAATCACATCTTCCATTTATTGACCATTTACTCTGGTGAGCCATTGTGCCAAGTATTTTACACACATTATGTCATTTAATAGTGACATCCTTTCCCATCCTTTCCATGTGGATGTTAATATCCTCATTTCTTAGATGGGATACGTGGAGTCCAGAGTAGTTCAGTGACTTGGCTGAAGTCACATGGTT
>NW_006961621.1:0-743 GCF_000164805.1 Carlito syrichta
CAGGGGCTTGTCTCCACTGGGGTACCCACCAATCCTCATGATTTGTTCCATAAGTTGGACCCACATGATCCTTCCCGGGACCGCCTTGAGGACACTGAGGACTTGACTCTCAAAACTTCAGGGTGGAGGGGACAGCTGGGCGACTCACACCTGTCTTATTGGCACTCAGGGAGACTGAGACAGAAGATTGCTGGAGCGCGGTAGCTCGATACCAGGCTGAACACCATAGCAAACCCCCACTTCGACCCCAAGCAAAACCCAGAAAACCTTACATAAGGACAGGCCTCGGCAGGAGTTTCACCTCTGGCCCAGAGTTCAAGACAAGGCAGGAAGACCAGGATGTCAACCAAATGGAAAGCCCGTGATGGCAGCAGTTTGGGATGCCCAGGCTGAGAGGCTGGTCCAAGTAGGGCGGTTTGAGAGTAGCCTGGTCAACCTAGTGAGGAAAGAAAATAAAGAAAGAAAAAAGAAAGAAAGAAATCCATTCTTCTGCAAACCTTCTGCACTCAGTGATTCCCCCCCACATGTGAGGGCCCCCCAAGCTCAGCACTTTCCAGACCCATCACCCCCAATAGCTGCCCCTGCTTTGGTGCAGGAGTTCTGGTGGCTCCCTTTCCAGGTTCCTGGCAGCTCTCCTCTCCAAAGTGAGAAATGTGTCCCGGTAACGCCAACCATCCTAATCGACAAAGAAGATCTTCCACAAAAAAAGGTCAGGGGTACATCCCTCAACTGGGGACATTTCT
>NW_006961622.1:0-3743 GCF_000164805.1 Carlito syrichta
CATTGCTCCCTGTGCCAGCTGGGTCCCTGGGTGAATTGGAGCCAGGAGGAGATGCTTCTAGAAGATCCTCTTGGCCTAACACAAGGCAGAGACAGGGAGTATCAAGCTCAATATGGGGAGCTTGGACTAGGATGGACAGCAAGGCATCTTTGGCAGCTGGGACTACTCGATTGTCATGGGACTGGGAGTCATTTTGTAAATAATTGTCAGTTTCTAGGTTTTATGAATCAAATGTGCTACTCATGCTCCTCTGGGTGTCATATGAGTCTTGACACAATTTTCTGCACTTTGATAACGAATCAACAGCAGCCCCTGCATGCCACCCTCAGGGTGCAGTGAGGTCGATGCAGGGAGTCATGGTTCCATGACCTTGCATGTCAACTCACTATATGTTTTTGAGAAGATTAGTTTCAAAGTCAAAATCAAGATCTGATGAACAACCCAGTGTGTCTTCTGCAGCTCTGGTAAAGATTATCTTTCAAATTAAGGGTTGGTACATAGATGAGAAATCACAGTTTCATTATATCTTTGTATCCTTTTATCTATCTATCTATCTATCTATCTATCCATCCATCCATCCATCTTTCTTTTCCTTCCTTCCTTCTTTCCTTCCTTCCTTTCTCTTGTGCTTTATTTATTTCATTTATCTATTTTTCGATCCATGTAGACTGTTGTGAAGTTACATATCTTTAGAAAAGGTAATATAGGGACAAGAAGTTAAGGTAAAATTTGTAACAGAAATTTACAAATCTGAACCAATAAAGGAAACTGTACCTTGAACCACCAAAAGGACAAGGGCTCTGGCTGACTTTTGTGGTAGGACCACCAGCCAAATGAACAATTGACCTCAAATTGGGGTGAAAAAATGGGTGAAACAGACGGAAGCATAGTGATAGTCCAGCAACCCAGAATGCCACATTGGCTAATAAACCAGGAGCCCCCCATTGTACTAAGTGAGACACGTCATGCTAAATCCTCAGGCCTGGGACGTCTACCATAAGCAATTAGACTGGTCCTTCCATGTACTATTATGTGGGATGCCCATTGTTCCAGATGTCTCAATTATAGAAGATGACAATCCAGAAGCAGGCACATGAATTAAAATTGATATTCAGAGACAGCTCAGAAGATGTGGTGTATGATTCATAGCTTGAGCTTAAAACCTCTCTGGAGCAGCACAGCAACTATACTGGCATGTGTTATTCTTTGCACTTTTTTGTTTACTTTTCTGGAGAGAGGAAGGTACTATTATGTCGGAGGGTGAGGAAAGCTGAATTAAGTCCCAGCATGAAACAGCCCAAAGGTTCAAAGAGGAATTATACACTGAGACCAAAATGCTCATTTCTGCTGGGAATTAGAAAATGTAGTTGGAAGTTGCCTTAGAGATAATCTAAACCAGTCTCCAATCTTACATATGAGAAAACTGGTGCTATAGAAGAACAAACATACTTTCTGGCCATTTCTTTCTATGATAGAGCATTTCTCCAATATACACATTGTAAAATAAGTGAAGAAATAGAATTTAGACTTGCAGGATTTTCCATGTCATCTGGAATGATTGTTATACCACTTTGCCACACTTCCAGCCTGCCCTGGTGGCAGGGAAGAAACCCCATGTGTCAGGAATTCTGTGCTCTGGTCCTGGCTCAGCTCTATCCTCACTAGCTCTGAACCCTTCTCTCAGGTCCCTTCCTGTCTTTTTGTTTTTATGAGGCACACTAGAAGAGTGCAAAGCATGTAGGGGATGCTAAAGAACTGTTTGATGAATGAATAAATGCACTTAAATTCTAAAATTTCAGGCTTCTCTGAACAGCAATAAGAAAAAAACAGAAAACCTTTTGAACTTTTGAACAGAAAACCCTTTTGAACAGAAAACCCTTCATCTATCTGAGTATGGACATATCCAAATTCCTGGGTTTTTGTTAAGATAAATGAACAGCAATTTTGCTAGGAACAATTTCAAAAAAGCAATTAACTTAAGGGCATCATGGTGTACCAGAGATGTTCAATCCTGTCATTCATTTTAGGAAGATGAACACTTCACTTTTATTCACTGGATAGTCAAGATCCCTGGAGACAGTTTTATAAATTGACCTCCCTTTAAGCTTTCTAGACACTTAGTTCTCATAATAGTGACCCAAGGATCAGCAGCATCAGCCTCAACTTCACTGGGAGTTTGTTAGCACTGAGGAAGTTCAGTCCCACCCAGATCCACTGAGTTTGAATCTGCATTTTCACAAAGGCTTTAGGTAATTTGTGTGTGCACTAATGTTTACAATGCTTCCATAGATCATTCCATCAGTCTGAGATCTTGAGCGAGACGCATTGTTCTGCCTTGCAGTTTATAGTTCCCTTCACTTCTGTCAAAAACCTACCATGTCCATAATCTATTTGAATACTCAAGAATAAACCCCCCATGAACCAAACTTCATGAGGCTTTATGTATGTTTGCTTAATTATTAGATTGAATCATATAAAATTAACATTACTTAATGCTGTTAATGACAAAATGGCAATTTTATATCTTTTAACATGACGATATCAACCATTTAGCATCTCTCTTTAAATAACATTTTGTCCCTTTGCTAATTTATTGGCATTTTCTTTGTAAATACATCTGGAAAGTGAAAAAATATATCTACATATTGCTTAAAATAAGTTTATTGTATCTGTTACAATTAATGTTATGTGTCAACTTTACTGGGTGATGGGGTTCCTAGACCTTTGGTCAAATACCATTCTGGGTGATTTTTTGAAGCTGTTTAGGATAAGATTAACATTTAAATCTGTAGACTAAGTAAAAAGATTGCCCTCCCTAATGTGGATGGGCCTCATTCAATCAGTTGAAGAATCGAGTAGAACAAAAAGACTGAGTAAGAAGAAAATTAAACTGAACGCTGAGCTGGGGCACTGATCTTCTACTGTTGTGGACTGAAACTTACACCTTTGGCTCTTCTGATTATCAAGCTTTGAGACTCAGCTTAGAACTCATATCACAGCTGTTCCTGGATTTTCAACTTACTGACTGCAAATTTGGGAACTTATCAGTCTCTATAATCACAAAAGCCAATTTGTTATAATCTCTCTCCTGTATATATAGGAGAGAGATTATAACAAATATATACATACACACATACATATATATACACATATACATATGTATATAGAGACATGTATGTATATATATCCTTTTACTTCTGTTTATCTGGAGAATGCTAATACACTATATTTTCCATCTTTCATATATTTTGTACTTGAAAACTCAATCAAAAAACAAAAGCTCTTCAAACAAATTATATTAAATAAAGCAACATTTTTTTCTTTGACTATGTTCCTGCTTCAAATGTTGTAGAGTGAATCATCCAACAGGACTCCATTTCTTTCTTGTGTTTTATTACTTATAGTGGCTGGAAAGTTAAAACTATATTTCTCAGACTTCCTTGTGGTTAAAGCAACCTTTTGTGACCTAGTTTTTGCCAAACAGGTACCTCAACTCCAGGCTGAGCAGGTGGAAATCAAGATGGTAGATTGATGGCTATCTGGCAATGTGGTGGCAGAAGTGTCTGGGTTCTTCTGTGATGGTTGTGGTGGAGGTTCTGGTGGCTCACCAGTCCTGAGCTTCCATATGTATAACAGCCAAGGTGTATTTTCTCAACAGCGACTTTTCTGAATGTAGCAGAGACAGAGTGGCTCCTGAATCAGCAATAGTGGCAGCAGTTCCTATGCAGGCCAGTTTTGTAATG
>NW_006961623.1:0-874 GCF_000164805.1 Carlito syrichta
CATCTGCAAGACCATAAATGTAATAAAATACACCAATAGATATAAAAAAAAGAGCCACATGATTATATCATTAGATGCAAAAAAAATATTTTGACCAAATCCAGCATCTCCTTCTTGATAAAAACTCCCTAACACCTAGGCATAGAAGGATAATACCTCAAAATAGTAAGTACTATCTACAATAAACCCATAGCCAGCATATTGCTAAATGGACAGAAACTGGAAGCATTCCTCCTGAAAACCAGAACAAGATAAGATTGACCACTCTCACCCTTGCTGTGAAATATTGTGTTGGAAGTCCTAGCTAGAGCAATTAGACAAGAGAAGAAAATCAGGGGTATTCAAATAGGAAAAGAGGAAGTTAAGTTATCCCTCTTTGCTGATGCTATGATCCTATACCTCAAGATCCAAGAGAATCTGTCAAATACCTCCTTGCACTGATAAAGATCTGTGGCAAAAATCTCAGGGTACAAATAAATGTGCAAAAGATCATCACATTCTTATGCACCAACAAGCAGGAAGAGAGCCAAATAAAAAGCACAATCCCATTCACAATAACCACCAAAACAACAAAAAACAGAAAAGAAAAGAAAAGAAAAGAAAGAAAGAAAGAAAGAAAAGAAATGCCTCAGTATCTTTCTAACCAGAAAAGTGAAAGACCTTTACAATGAAAACTACAAAACACTGCTCAAGGAAATCCAATAAGACACAAACAAGTACCCCTACCTATCACCATGCACAAAAATCAACTCTAAATGGATCAAAGACCTAAATGTAAAACCTCAAATGATCTATAAGAATCTTATAAAATGCAGAAGACACCCTTATGGAAATCTGAGTAGGCAACGAATTCCTGATGAAAACCCCAAAATCC
>NW_006961624.1:0-764 GCF_000164805.1 Carlito syrichta
CCTCTTCCTTTGGTTTGATCTTATTCCAGGACATACTGAATGAGAAGCCTAACTTGTGATTTTAAATGGAACAGGGGCAAGAATATTTGATGGTTAGGATAAAATCAAGATGTTGAAAAAAATCAAACAAAAGAATCTTTGAGGCCAGGCTTGGTGGCTAAGCATATAATCCCAGCACTTTGGGAGGCCAAGGTGAGTGAATTGACTGAGCCCACGGGTTTGAGAACCACCCAGGCAACTTGGTGAGACCTCATCTCTACAATAAATAAAAAAATTACCTGTGTGTGGTAGCGCGAGCCTGTAGTTCCAGCTACTTGGAAGGCTGAGGCAGAAGGATAGCTGGAGCCCAGCAGGTCGAGTCTGTGGTGGCTGGGGGCGTGCCACTGCACTCCAGTCTGGGTGACAGAGTGAGACTCCAACTCAAAAAAAAAAAAAAAAAAAAAGAATCTTTGGAGATGTCAAAACAACTGCATATTCTGGAAGTGCTCCTAAGATAGACTCAGAAAGAATATGTCCTAGGACTTCATTCTTTTTTAACAATCATAAAGAATCAACCATGAATGCAGGTTTTTTAATAAAACAAAATCAAGTTGTATATTCTGTTTTCAGGGCATTGGAGAATGCTTGTATTATTATGACTGCAATTTTTAGATTTGAAAACAATTGAAGAGTACAAAACTCCTCTCAACATTTTATTTGTAAGGTTTACAGTTATTCTTTGTAATGCCCTTCCATTAAGAAGTAAATAAAATAAATACATTTTT
>NW_006961625.1:0-463 GCF_000164805.1 Carlito syrichta
GCCTCAGCCCCCACAGTGGCTGGAACAACAACCCTGCACCACCACTCCCAGCTAATCTTTGGATTCATTTTTCATGGCCGAGATGAGGTCTTGCCCAGTGTCCCAGACTGGACTTGAACCCACTGACTCAGGTCATTTACTCACCTTGGCCTCTGAAGGACTGGCATGCCAGGCTGAGCCCCTGAGCCCTGCCTGTGGTTGTGGTGGTGGTGGTTGGTATCAACTTACTGAGTCGAAGTCACTCTTTCACCCAGGCCAGAGCATAGGGGACCACTCTTGGCCACCGTGGCCTCCACCGGCTGGGCTCTGGTGATTCTCCTGCCATGGCCTCCCAAGTGGCCAGAATGACAGGTGTGTTCCTCCACACTTGGCTCATTTTTTTTTTTGGCTTCTTGTAGAGATGAGCTCTCACCAAGGTGCCCGGGCTGGTCTTGAACTCCGGGGCTCAAGCCATCCTCTCGCC
>NW_006961626.1:0-774 GCF_000164805.1 Carlito syrichta
CCCAGGCCTGAGTTCAGTGGCAAGCTCAAGGTTACCACAGCCTTGACCTACTGGGCTTGGGAGATTCTTTCACCTTAGCCTTCCAAGTAACTGAAATTACAGGCTTGGGCCACCATGCCCAGCAAATGTTTATTTGTTTGTTTTAGAGATGAGGTCTCATCAAATTGCCCAGGCTGGTTTCAAACCCCTGGGCTCAAGGAATCCTCTAGCCTCTGCCTCCCAAAATGCTGGGATTACTGGCATGAGTCACTGTACCCGGATCAGTGCCACATTTTCACAACTGTTTGGGCAGGGGAAATAAAATTATGGGCCTACTCTCAAGGTCATTGCACACACATACATGTGCGTGCACGCGCGTACACACACACACACACACACACACACACACACACACACACACACACACACACACACACACACACCATGGAGGGTTTCAATCCAATTCATAATTTTCTAGCCTACAAATACTTTGAAAAATTCCCTCAGCAGATGATGAATGTGAATGACAACATTTTTTAAATGTCTTTTTAATATTGGTAAAGAAAGCTAGTAAAAGGAAAGAGGGAAGAGGGAAGCAAGAGGAAGTGAGAGGAACCACAGGCAAACAGGTGGGAATAGAGACATCAAGAGGGAAATGAAGAGAGGAGGGGTTCCAGGAGGAAGGGAATTGAATCTCCGAAAAGCCTATGGTCTTGTCAAGTGTGCCCTTGGCAGAGCTTATGTCCCAGAGGAGATGTGTGAGTTTTTCTTGTTCCCACTAACAGTTAGCCATGG
>NW_006961627.1:0-761 GCF_000164805.1 Carlito syrichta
AGTGTGACGAAACTTTTCACACTCATAAAGAATTTGCTGTACACAAGACCCTCCATAGTGGAGAGAAATCCTACAAACATGATGAATGTGACCAAGGCTTTTTTTCTGAAATGATTTGCTATAAATATGAGGTGCCATACTGGAGAGAAACTACAAACGTGAAGAATGTGGCAAAGTCTTTTGCTCTCATAAAGTATTTACTGAACATTACTCCATTGATACTAGAGAAAAACCCTACAGATGTGAAGAATGTGACATAGCCATTCACTCTCACAACGGATTGGCTGTACACATAATCATCCCTGCTGGAGAGAAACTCTACAATTGTGAAAAACATGGTAAGCCCTTTGCTGTCATATACAAGTATCTTGACATATGAGAATCCATACTGAGATGAAACTATATAAATGAGAGTTATGAGATAAAGCCTTTAGCTCTTGTTCTATATTTGGTTGACATGAGCATCTATATTTAGGGATTCCATATAGATGAGCAGAATGGGGTAAACTTTTTCACTGTTATTCCGAGTTTTCTCAACATCAGACAATTTATACTCTAAATTTTCAGTATCTCTAATGACTGGAAAATCATATATCTAGTCATAAAAAATATAGACATGGTGTGAGATTTACATATGTAAAGAGTACTGTTATCTTTACTCAAACCACAGATCTTTTGAATGTAGAAATGTAAAACATGTCTAAAGACATTAACCAGCAAACACTATATGACATTAGATTGTAGAGAATCCACAAATTTAA
>NW_006961628.1:0-621 GCF_000164805.1 Carlito syrichta
CCTGCCTTGGCCTCCCAAATCCATAACCCAATTTTCTGCCAATCCACCATGTTTCGGGAACTCTCGACCCAATCTGGGACCTCCTTCCCAAATGTTCTCTGTCTGACCATGATGATCCTAACTCCATATACAAATGAATGCACTTGTTTATTATCTTTTTTTTTTATTCATTGAGTTGGAGTCTCATTCCATTGCCCAGGCTGGAGGGCAGTGGTTCACTCCTGTCCACCACAGATTGGGCTGCTTGGCTCTGGAAGTACTTTCACCCACCTTCTGAAGAGCTAGAATGACTGGCATGCCACCATGCCCAGATCATTTGAGAGGGAGGGTATAGACGAGGTATCCCCGAGTTGCAGGGTTGGATTTCATCCCATGGTCTCGTGTCAGGCACTGGCTTCGACCATCCAAAGCCCTGGGATTATGAAGCAGAGCCCCTGATCCTGACCTCGATCCTTTGTCAAAAATGAACCAGAAGACCTTGCGAGTTGGCACATACCTGAAATCGCAGTGCTCTGGGAGGCCGAGGCAGGGGAATGGCTGTAGTCCAGGAGCTCAAGGCCAGGCCTGGCCACACAGGGAGCCCCCGTCTCCACACCCATCCCAAACAGGGGATCTGAGGTC
>NW_006961629.1:0-725 GCF_000164805.1 Carlito syrichta
ACAACAAGGGTAAACGTACCGGAAAAGTGCCCATCTGGGCTGGTGCTTTTGTAGTTAAATAAGTTAACTCTGCAACACCTCCATTGCCTTATGGGTTGTTGATCTTAGCAGTCTGAACTGGGACCAGTCGAGAAATGTGCAGTGGTTGTACCAGTACCGAGGGTGCAACTTTCCTTCCTCATCACAACTCAGTTTACAGTTAACAAACTCCACATCCATCCCTAGGTTCTGGTAGGGACAGTGTCCCGCCCCCTATTAAAGAGACCCCTATAGAGTCACACCCTGAACACCTCTTCCCGAGATTTTGTCAGACTTCTTTTTCCTTTCATCTACAATTGCCCCTTCCATTTTCCTGATGACCCTCTCTCTTATGCCTCTCTAATTGTGATCCCAAATAGCCAATGTTTCACTCTCCATGAAACCTGTAGAATCTTCCTATACAATTCAACTTTTCTTGCTACCAAAAATAATTGTTTGGTTATAGATTTCCAATATTTGTTTTCAGATTTTGACTTGAGAATGATTCTCTCATTAATATTTCCTGTAATGACAAAGTATCTTCCTTTCATTTGCAGCTTTTGGACAGGTGCTATGGACTGAACCAGCTCTAAACTATTTCAACCCTTGTCCCTAGTGGTGCCTTCCAATTCTCAAAATCTGCAAATTGTCCAAAAGCATTTGGGGCTTTGTATATGCTTTTCCTATAATGACTATGGAATGACCTG
>NW_006961630.1:0-4534 GCF_000164805.1 Carlito syrichta
TTCAGCTGAGACTACTCTGCTATTTAACCCACCTATTGAGTTTTAATTTCAGTGATTATATTTTTCACAATTTAAGTGGTGTTCTATTTTTGTTCTTTTTCAAACCAATTTGTTCTTTTAAAAATTAGTATCTTATTTTGTACTTATGTTTTCTATTCTAGTCCTTTAAATAATTTAAGCACACTTGTTTTACATTCTTTATTTAGTAATTTCAATGTCAGACATCCTTAGGGGTCTAAATATGTGTGTTGTTTTGACTGATGTGCTAATGGTGATTTGTTTTTATATGTGTTTTGAAATTTGTATTGTAAGTTCATATTCAACACAGACTTTTTTATGGAAATTCTTTAAGGCCTAAATTAGAGCAGGTCCATCGATAGAGAATTTGTATAAGCCTGTGCCAAATCTGGAATGGCTAAGGGACCATTTAAAGTTAATTTCTCTGTTAAGGGTTGCCTATTTACACTGGTGGCCCTTGTAAATATGTAAATATAAACCTCAAACTCACATTAGCAAAACATTTTTTTTTCCCTTCACCCAAATGCCAGGCCAAAAGAGCCATGTTATTTTATCTTCCAATTTTTTGTAGGTAGAGGGCATAGTCCCCAGAGGATCTTCACATTATGTAGGGATCTATTCCAATTCCCCACATTTTGTGAGATCAAACCTGTTAAAACCTAAAGGTCTAACTTATGAGATCAACAAATGCTGTTTCAGTACTCACTCACCTCTAAGGCTTCATGCTCCTCCACTTTTTGATTTTTCTTAATTTTCTGAGATTACTTATTATTGTAAAATTATAATTTTTATAATGATTCAGCATTTCTTGGTATCTTATAGTGGCAGAATTGTTTAAGTTGTGTATTCCTTCATCATAGAAGGGATGGAATTCTTACATTTTAACCCATAGACCCTTTGTCTAGATTCTGATTTTTGGATTACCACCTTTTACTCTGGTTTTTCCATTTTTTAAAGCTAAAGATGAGCTATTATTAGTACTGTTTTGATTTCAGAAAGAGCCAACTCTTCACCTGGTTTCTGTTTCCTGTTTTCGTTCTGGCATCTTGTCAAAACCATTCTTTGTGTCGTCACTCTTTAAGAATCCTATTTTCGGCTTTGACCTCCTTCCCTACCTTGGGGAGGTGAATCTCTCACTCTAGCTTTCTATCTTCTCTCTCTTCTCTCATTCTCTCAATCTATCTTCTCTCTCTCTTCTAATTTACTTTCTAAATAAGCTATATTCTCCAATCTAAAAAAAAGATCTAATTTTCTTGCTTGCTAAATCCTTAAAGGGTCAAAATCAAATGAAACGCTTGTCATTCTCTCACTTGATCTTTCATGCATGTGGCCCTTTTGGCCACTTCCTTCTTTATATATTTTCCCCCTTGTACTGGAAACACAGAGAGGCCATGACACCAAGGCTGTTTCAGGAAGTAGCATATGTATTTGTGCCAGCACAGACTCAGTGAACTAATGCTCTAAGGCTGAGCACCTCGGCAAGAGAGGAGAGGGGTCTTATACCCAAGTTTAGGTAAAGGAGGGGGGGTTGTGTTGAGCAATTACATATTTTCTTTGGAATTTACAGGGTTGTACTCAGCAAAATCAGATTTTCAAGGAACAAATGGTTTCCAGGAAATGCAGAGCAAGTAGGGGTTGTAAATGGGTAACTTCAAAAAGAGAGGACTTGGGTAAATTTGTGAATTGGTCACTCTTTTTCATTTCCATGAAAGCCATCATTCTTGGCTATTTGGTTTTCTCAAGTAAAACTGGTCTGGCAGGTTTTCAGAGCTTGCCAATTGATTTTCAAAAGGAATACTTTTAACTCTATCAGCCCCCTCTCTGCCACATTCCCCTCTTTGATGTTGGACCCCTCGTGGGTCTAGAGCATCATCCTTAATTTAGTGCATTAACATTATGTGGACTGCAGTTTTTAGTTCAACAACTGTTTTCACAACTTAGAAATGGCATTCATAATTATTGGGGCTATACAAGGGAGGATAAGACAGGATACTACTAATAGGACTATAGATTTAATAATGTACTTAAATTCCCTCTGACCCAAGAACATGTTTTCAAACCAACTGCCAATTTTTATGCCTTGGATTTTTGTGCAGGGCCATGGGCAAACTTTCTAATATTGGTGGCTATATCAGTTATTGCTTAACTATTATCTATTTGCACACAACAGTTAGAGCTATTAAATTTGCCACATACTTCTCCTTTTTCTGCTAGCAGGTAGTTCAAAGCTAAGTGGTTCTGATAAATAGCTGTGCACATTTGGGCTTGTTGCTGAGCAACAAGCTCAAGTCATGGCTGTTTGATTAGTTATAACTTCTATGACAGCTTGTAACCTAACAATGTGATTTAGCATATATATATATATATATAGGCATGCAGGATCCCCAACTTCCATTTTGTGCCCATGTGGCTGGGCCATAAGTATTTATGATTCTCTGGGGTGACCATTCATCATTTTTCCAAACCTGGGTCCCTTCTGTATTAGGAACTTGGTCGAGGGATTGAGCATCTCGTGTTTTGAGGCTTTCATAGAGAGGAATATCTAGTTCATCCCCCCTTGGGTGGCAGAAGGAAATATCCTGGCTGGATTATTCCTATGGTACATGTGCCTTTCCATAATGCTGGGAGTTGGGCATATGCAACCTTTCCACATCTCCAAAATAGCCCTTTAGTGGCTTTCCAGAGGTCTGGATTTACAGAGGACAGATCTGTCCAGCTCTGACTTATAATGGGGATACCTTGAAATGGGTTAGTTTGTTCAGAGGATAGTACTGTACAGTTACTTATAGTTTGGGTGACAATAGTACATTGAGAAGATTTAGTTGCACGGGCAGGTGCCCAATACCAAACAGGCCTTGTCGGCCACCAGAACAAACTCCTGACTGGGATGAATAACAATGGAAAACTTTTATGTCTGGCCAGAGAGTTTCTATACGTGTACATGCTGGGTGTGTGTGGGAAGCAACAAACACCCAAATGAAGCAGAAATACATAAAAGCACAAGAAAAATTCCTATTATAAGAAAGAATGGAAATGATAGTGAGACCCTTTTCTAACATGTTCAGTGGGGACAACTCTGTTAATTCTATAGCAAATAGAGTCAGTTTTACAGCAATTAAAATGACAAACAGTTTAGCAAAGATAAAGGTTGACAAGCAAAATAATGGCTTATCAGTAATGTCCATTGAGTTCTTAAGCTGAATTTTCAGCCTTCTGCCATGAGTAAACCAGCCAGCCTCCAGTGTGTGGTTAAAGCAGGACTGAAGTATCCTCAAGCTTTTAGAGCATGGCTTGAGAAATCTGTTCCTGGTTTTCCATCAGCCTTGGTGACCTGGCTTAAAAGAATGGTAATAGCCAGCAAAGCGCTCCTCCTCCTGTATGAAACTGCTCTGGTCTGTGAAGTATTGGACCTCAGGGTCCCTGAGAGCTGGTCTGTTAAATCTGGATGACTAGAGAACACTTCATTTATTAGTTTAATGCAATAGTGGTCTGGCTGTTCTGGTTCTATGGGTAATAAGGTCTTCACTACCTCTAGGTGAATATGTGGGTTTTTCACAGAGCATTTCCTGACATCTGACCATTTGAGCATTGGTTAGCCAATACTGCCTCTTGTATTTCATTAAGTTTATTACCACACAAGGCACCCTGACTATTAGGTGTTGTTCCATAGTGATTCTGATAGCTTTTGTTATCAGGAGTGCTGTGGCTGCCAGGGTTCATAAACAAGGTGACCAGTCCTGGGTCACAGAATCTAGCTGTTTGGATAAATATGCCACAGGTTTAGGCCAAGACCCTGAGCATTTGAGTTAAGGTTCTTACTGCAGTGCCAACATGTTTATGCACATATAAAAAGAAAGACTTAGTTATATTTAGAAGTCCCAGATCAGGTGCATTGGTGAGGGCCTGTTTAATTTATTCAAAGGCTATTTCTGGGTCTTTTTCCCATAGCAGAGGTTTTTGTTTGCCCTCTTTGAGGCTTCATAGGGGGGTTTTGTCATGATAGAGAAGTAAGGTATTCAAATTCTATAGAATCTTGCAGCCCCTCAAAACTTCTGAATTTGACACCAGGTAGTTGAGCTGGTATAAATACACTGCTTGTTTTCTTAATGGGCCATTGCTGTAAACTAATTTTTGTTAGGTTATTATTATTAGCTGTTACACATTTTACTCTGAACTTTTGAATGTTCAGATTTAAATGCATTCAGTTAGTTCCCGGGAGGGGTGAGACCCATTAGTGAAGCCTAGAGGCTTCTGAGACTAGAAGTTACCCATAAATTTCAATCTGGTATAGGAACAGGACCACCCTTAGGGTCTCTTTTTGTTTTTTTCTTACAGTTCTTGGTTGGGTCCTTCCTCTCTTCAATTTTTTAGCAGCACTTACTCCTCTGGGATGTCTGGGTTTTCCATGGTCCAAGAAGTTCCTAGGGAAGCAAGCTTATAAACTGCGATTAAAATTTGTCCCAAACGGACAACACATTTCCTTAAGAGCACTTACGTTTGTGGCCCCATTTCCTTT
>NW_006961631.1:0-759 GCF_000164805.1 Carlito syrichta
TGACAGATTCCGGGACACAAGAAATCCTCTCGGATTTTTTGCATGTCAGCCCTGACTTCATTGTTACCTCGTACTCCTGAAACTTCCTTGGCTCCGCTGTTCAGAATTAGTATTTTGAGTTTAGGTTTTCAAATATTTAGGAGGTTTTTTTGGAGGGAACCAGGAATCTTAGAATCCACGTCCCCAGGCATATTGTTGTCATCTTTCTATGTTTATATAAGAGTCTGGACTTAAAAGTCAACAGGAAACATCTCGTCGTTTTGCTTAGAACCAAGTAGGAATCTGGGTCACTGTGTCCCTTGAAACTTTCTACACATGTTACTTAAGAGAACCCAGGAAATTCGGTGTCCATATAACTTGAAAACCTCTGGCCAATTGCTAAATTATCCCTGGCTTAATACAGTGCTCATACTTAGGAATCGACAGGGACTTTAGCTAAATGCTAATCTGAAATCTTGGAGTCCTGGACCCCATATTATTGAGAGCAAGGCCGTATTGCATACCACAAATCAAGCATTGCCGTTCCCCAGGAACGTGCTGCACCTCTTGATAGTTGTAACTGAGAATCCGGTCTACTGGTCCGTTTGTTTCACAGGGTCCTGAAAGGCCAGATTCCACAATCATAGGTTCATCCTGTCCTTTTTTTCTGTGACCACTGTCTTCAGGTTTACCTCTTAGTCCAGAAACTTCTGCTGGACATGCGTTTTGGTATTCAGAATATGTGATTAGGGGTTCCTACATATTTAGGACGTATTCTTA
>NW_006961632.1:0-781 GCF_000164805.1 Carlito syrichta
TGAAGTAAGGAGTATCAGACGGACATAATAAGTCAAACAGTATCGGACGGCACTAATAATGCGAGGACTATCAGACGGCCCTAATAAGGCAAGAAGTATCGGACGGCACTGATAAGGCAAGTAGTATCAGACGACACTAAAAAGCCAAGTATTATCAGACGACACTAACAATGCAAGTAGTATCAGACGACACTAACAAGCAAGTCCTATCAGACTAAATTAAGATGGCAAGTAGTATCATACGACACTAATAAGGAACGAAGTAGTATAAGACAACACTAAGATGGCAAGTAGTATCAGACAATGCTAAGAAGGCCAATAGTATCACACAACACTAAGATGTCAAGTAGTAGACACTAAGAAGTCAAGCAATATCAGATGACACTAAGCAGGCAAGTAGTATCAGACGACACAAAGAAGGCCAATAGTATCAGACGATACTAATAAGGCAAGTACTATCAAAAGACACTAAGAAGGCAAGTAGTATCAGATGACACTAAGAAGGAAAGTAGTAACAGATGGCACTAAGAAGGAAATTAGTATCACACGACAATAATATGACAAGTAGAAACCCACGGCACTAAAAAGACAAGGAGTATCAGATAGAACTAAAATGGAGAGGTGGACCAGATGGCACCAATGAGTCAACGAGTATCAGACGGCAGTAATAAGGCAAGGAGTAAAAGACGGCACTAATATGGAAAGGAGTAACAGACTGCACTAATAAGGCAAGGAATATCAGATGGCAGTAATAACGCATGGAGAATCAGACTGCACTAGT
>NW_006961633.1:0-5985 GCF_000164805.1 Carlito syrichta
AGCCATATCTCTATCCATAAGATAAAGGGGCAAGAAAGTGGAGCCCAGGTTCCCAAAGTCTCCTTCTCTAACCACCTTCAAGACAAGAGAAAAATATCCCATAACTAATTGAGAACAGGGACCCCTGGATGCATCACATCTGCATAGCCAGTCCAATTGCTTTCTTTTCTTCTCTTTTCTTTTGTTGAGTTGGAATCTCACTCTGTCACCCAGATTGGAGTGCAGTGGCTGCTCCCAGCCACCACAGCCTTGACCTGCTGGGCTCCGGCGATCCTTTCACTTCAGCCTTCCAAGTAGCTGGAACTACAGGCGTGTGCTACCACTCCTGAGTAATTTTTTTATTTATTGTAGAGATGAGGACTCGCCAAGTTGTCCAGGTGGGTCTCGAAGCCGCGGGCTCAGGCAATCCACTCACCTCTGCTTCCCAAAGCACGGGATTACAGGCTGAGTCACTGAGCCCAGCAGCTTTTCAACATGTCAGGTGAGTGTAACAAATGCTTGTTGACTAATGGCAAAAAGTAAATGTGCCTGTCACTCTCTCTGTTTGTAAAGTGGTTTAGGCATGTTTGGGGCCACATCAGGTGATCCACAAAACAAGTTGTCATTGTTTTTTCAAGAGAGATAATTTCTAAGGTATTTTGGAAAGGCACTATGTGATCATAAGAGCTACCGTTTCCTTCAAACGCTATTCAGCATTCTCCCTGTATTTGTTCATTTAATCTTCACAGCACTGCCATAGAGTTCATCTCTCCTAGGCCCATCTGAAGTGGATCTGTTTAATTCTTTATTGTGCAGAGACAAAAAAACCTAGTCACAGATATTAAATCCCTTGTCTAAGGCTGTACAGTGGTTCATGACCAAGCAAACTTGATTTCCCAGTAGATCATTTACAAACCAGGGAGTTCATCCATGTATCAGCACCTTCCTGTGTTCCTGTGCCTTTCTGTGACTTGCCATTCAAAGGTTAGAGAATGTTGAGACCTGTGCCCAGACATGTCAGCTTTCCTTCTCAGTCAAGTTACCCTTTGGCCATGGTGCCCTGGGTCTGAACCTGACTGTATGGCCCTGTTCAGGTGGTGTGATCTTCCTCACTGGCCATGAAACTGGCAGGAAGAAGAATCACCTTAGCATGTTAGGGGGATGAAAAAGCATTCAGCATCTCAGTTTGAGCTCCTGGACTGAGAGGATGGTAGAGTCATAAAAGAAGATTGTCTTTTTAGCGTAAGTTTTGTCACAAGGAACACAGTCATCAATCAAATTTACTTCCTAGATATGGCAGCATCTTTGTACCCACAAGGTGATTATCCTAACCCCAGTTAGAAAAGGATGCCAAGGAAGCTGAGGTCTCGCCAGCCGTATCTGACAAAGTTAGCTTTGTTCTAGACTTTGGCCATAGAAATCCCCATTTATTACATTCATTCCTCCCTAAAGACATTCCTGGCAAAAGTGTGGAGGTGGATTTGCATTCTCTGATGGCATGCTGAGAACATTACCCAGATAAAGAAAGGTGGCCCAACATTCAAGGAGAACTTATGAACTTCCAAAAACTTCAACTGTGTTTACATCACCTGCATTTTAACTCTTCACATTCCAACCATGGAATAGAAAGAAAGATCACTAAAGAGCAGACACTAAATGAGACATTCTGTTAGTACTTAAGATAATTTAGCAAGTAGACAACCCAAGACATTCTGTCCCTACAGTCATAACACATCCTTTGTGTGTATTCACAGGGGACAGCAGACAGAAGCAGCCCAGAGGAAAACCTTCATGCCTTCATGTCCTCCCTGACCTGACCTTCAAAGACATTTGCTTACAAGAAATAATTGATTAGTTTAGGTGGAAATACTCAGAGGCAGGGCTGGAGTCCAGGCCCCATCACTGGCTGTATAAAACCCTCTGCACAGTGTTGTGGATCGTGGGGGGGGGGTCCAATAAATTAACCCTCCTGGTTGTGCTGGTTATGCTCATGTTGGAACAAATGTATAGCCAGACCAGAAGTCAGGGAGATGGAGAGGAATGTCAGCTTGATTAGTAACAAAGGCCAGGCTGGCAGATGTGACAGAAGAGACTGAGCACATATGTTGGTTGTCCCTGTTCACAGCACTGTGCGAGACTGGACTGTAGCAGAACCCCCAGATGGAGGAACATCTGGCCTAAAGAGAGGATAAATGGTTCTGATAATCATCAGGTCACCCAGAAAGAGACAAGAGAGGCTGAGGGGGGTAGGAACACTTTATCCACCTGGAACTTGGTAAACAAAAAATGAGTGACTGAGGCAAGTGTCTCCATCAGTAGAGATTTACTGAGCCAAAGTTTGAGGGTGTGTCTGGGAAAAACGCAAGTGACAGGAGCATCTGTGACCTGTGCTTTCCAAGAGGGTCTTGGGAACTTGGCATTTAAGGAAAGAGAGCACACAGGAGAAAAAATGAGATGAAGATGGGCGGGGAAGACAGTTACATTCTTTCAAGGTCTTACTATTGCTAAGTAAATCTAGGTGAGGTAAATATGTGAACAAAGGAAGTGGATGAAAGGATGAAATATGTCCAGCTGTGGGGGCTCACTCCTGTGATCCCTGCACTTGGAAGGATCACTTGAGGTCAAGTTTGAGACCAGCCTGGATAACATAGTGAGACTGCGTCTTTACAAATAATTTTAAAATTAGCCAGGGGTGGTAGCACACACCTGTAGTCCCAGCTATTAGGATGATGAAGTAGGAGGATCACTTGAACCCAGGAGTTGGAGGCTGCAATGAGCTATGATCACACCACTGCTCTCTAGCCTGGGTGACGGAGGAAGACCCTGTTTCTAAGAAAAAAAAAGAGATGAGTAGTGTCATCAGCATCACCATTAGTTTGGTTTATGTATCTTTTTCTCCCTACTCCTTTCTAAATATGGCAATTATATGACCCATACTTCTGTAATATCTAGACCAGGGGTGTCCAACATTTTGGCTTCCCTGGGTCACAGTGAGTAAAGAGGAATTGTTAGTATATACATAATTACACTTCCTTTAAAAAATATTTTATTACAAAGTTTACAAAAATAAGAACAATATAAAACTAGTGGGAAATTTGACCTTGTTTTTGTAAAGCAAATCTATCAGTGTCTGGTTCAATGGAAGTTGATTCTCAAGGTGCTCATCAGAAACGTGTGTTCATCCCAAGTGCCCATGCCATAATAGATAAGATAGACAAGTGAGACTTCATCAAACTGACCAACTTCTGCAAAACCAAAGTAACCAGCAGTGAGACAGTCCACAGACTGGGAAAAAAATTGCCAACTGTATTTATAACAAAGGCCTAACATCTAGGATCAACAAGGAACTCAAATGTGCTGAAAAGAAGAAAACAAACAGCCCCATTGCAAAGTGGGCAAAAGATATGAATAGACATGTCTCAAAAGAAGATGTATAAGAGGCCAACAGATACATGAAAAAATGCTCAGCTTCATTAGTCATCAAAGAAATGAAAATTAAAAGCACACCGAGATACCACCTAACTCCAGCCAGGATGGCCAACATCAATAACTCAAAAAATAATGTGGTACATATATGCAATGAAATATTATGCAGTCATAAAGAAGGACAAATATGTGGACCTTGCAGCAACTTAGATAGATTTAGAGTCAATCATACTTAGCGATCTGTCACAGAAACAACAACAGAGTACCATATGTTCTCACTCATAAGCAGATCTTGAACAATTATAATACTATAAGAAAGCGTTTGCCAGTGATGGGAAGCTGTCAGGGGAGAGGGGGTGGGATTGGCGGTTGAGGGAACCTACTAGGGCAGGGAGGGGCATACTGCATCAACAAGGGTACCTGCATAATCAATGTTTGTATACCTAACCCTGGACTGTATCCCACATCTTTATAATAAAATAATAATAATAAAAGAAAGAAAAAAAAAACAGATGCTGGAGAGGATGTGGAAAAAAGGGAACATTTCTATACTGTTGGTGCAAGTATAAACTAGTACAGCGACTGTGGAAAACAGTCTGACGATTCCTAAAAGACCTAAAAATCTCCCTCCTGGGAATATACCCAGAGGAACTCAAATTACTCTATGAAAAAGATACCTGCATGTGCATGTTTATTGCAGCATTATTCACAATAGCAAAAATGTGGAGCCAACGCATTGAAAGAGGACTGGATAAAAAGAGTGGTGCATATACATGATGGAATATTGCACAACAATAAAGAAGGAAAAAATTATGAACTTTGGAGCAACTTGGCTGGACTTAGAAACTTTAATAGTGAGTGATCCATCACAGAAACAAAGAGCCAAGTATCACACGTTCTCACTTACAAATGAACCTTGAACAACTATCATAATGATATAAGAAAGGGATTGGCAGTAGTGGAAAATTGCCAGTGGAGTGGGGGCACACCTCATCACCAAGGATACCTGCATAATTAACATTTGTATACCTAATCCTGAATTATACTCCACATATTTAAAATTAAATGTTTAAAAAAAGAAATGTGTTTAAATTTTTCTCTTTGTGTGCTTCATCATTGAAAACAGCTGCTTGCCCATGAATGTGTTGCCAAAAAGCAATGTCGTGAAAGAGGCATGATGGTGAACTTCAAAAAGGAACCACACATGGGGTCATGAAGAAAATAACCACAGAAAAACATATGATGTTAAAGGATTTTGTGGGGCCATGTTACTAGCTGTCCTGGCCTCGTGCAGCCAGTGGCTTGCGGGTTGGACACACCTGTTATAGTCCCACTATTCCTAGTAAATACCCAAGTACCCTGATTCAGTACTTGGCTGCTGAAAATACAACTTTTGCATTGTCAGCTAATGTGTCCTGATTCTTGGTTCTGGAGTGGCATCAGCTCCGTTCTCTGTTGCTCAGGGTTAGCCTGTCCAAAATCAGACTTCTCACCATCTCCCACCAACCTTTGCCCTGCCCACAGCCCTCCCATATGTAAATGGAGGTGGGCTCCTCCAATGGGCTTGGGTGCCAAATCTCGAAGCCACCTGCTCCTCTCTTCTCTGGCCCTCATATTCAGTCCAAGGGCATGTCCTGCTGAAATGTCTAGCATCCTAGCCCCTGCCAGACTCCCTCTGCTGGCACCACACAGTCCACTGCTGCCACTGGGAAAGTGAAGGGATGCCACATCATCTCCCTGCTACTGCATCTGCTAAACATGGTGGCCATAAAGACCCACTGGAAGTGTGAATAAGACTACTCTGCACACAGAGCTGAAGACTCTGTCTTCAGCACCCTCTGGTAATGTCCACTCTCACTCCAGGGTCCAACCATGCCCATGGCAGCCCCAGCAGACACCCTCACCTGTCTCTCTCCTCTACCTCTCTTCACATCATCCAGGTTGAAAGATCTCCTTGAGCTCAGGAGTTCAAGACCACCCCAGACAACATAGAGAGACCTCATGTCTACAAAATATAAAAAAGTTAGCCAGATGTGTTGGTGCACACCTGTAGTCCTAGCTACTTGAGAGGCTGAAGCAGGAAGATCGCTGGTGTCCGGGAGGTCAAATTTTTAGTGTGTTGTGATCATTCCACTACACTCCAGCCTGGATGACAGAGAGAGAGATACTGACTCCAAAAAATAAAGTATGCAATTTCTTCATTTCATTTTCAAAAAAAGAACTCACCTCATTTTTAGAGAAAGGAAAGAACTTCAAGATGACAATTTTGGCCCCAAATTCATGGTGTCCTTAACTATCATCAGAATTAGGAAATTTGTCATCCTATGCCTTTGTTAGGATGGAAATTTTCTTGAACTTCGACTGTAGATACAATTGTTATAACCACAATTTCTTTTTTTTTCAGATTTTTTTCTGTAAAAAAATTTTTTTATTATAAAGATGTGGAATACAATTCAGGTTTAGGTATACAAATGGTGATTATGCAGGTACCCTTGTTAATGAGGCATGCCTCTCTCTCCTCTAGCAGTCCCACCTTCCTCCCCTGACAGTTTCCCACTACTGCCAATCCCTTTTTTATGG
>NW_006961634.1:0-705 GCF_000164805.1 Carlito syrichta
GGTTCCAGGAATCACAACAAGGATGTCTTTGGAAGTCATCATTCAGCCTGCCACACTGCCTCTCTCTTGTTTACCAAGACGTGCAGTTTCTGCCCTATAGAATTCCCCTGTTGCAACAGCCTGTCTTGATGCTATCTCAAGGCTCTACTTCCTCAAAAGGCCTCACGGACTGCTCCCACCCCTCTCTATTCAGTCTCTTCCTTAGCGGGAGGGGCTTCACTGGCATGTGTCAGTGCCACCTAGGGGAGACAGGACATCACTGCCGGTGTGTGTCCAATAGAAATTCAACCAAACTCCAAATGTATTTTAATAACCCCATTGAAAATGTAAAAAGAAACAGGAAATTAGCATCAGTAATAGATTTTATAGAATCCAATGTATCCAGGACATTTTCAATTAAACCTATAGTTTAAAATGTTGTGAATTATTTTATATTATTTTATTTAGAACAGGGCTTCGAAATCCTGCATGTACTTCACTCTTGCATCATCTCGGAATCCAGAGCAGCCACATTTCCAGTGCTGCAGGGTAACAAAGGTCAGTGACTACTGTAGTGGACAGCACAGCTCTAGAAGTTTGGGAGAAAGAGAGAGTTTGGAGGCTGAGTTGGGGATTCTCCAATGCGTCCGGGGGGGTGCTTGAGGAGGGGTTGGCAGGTGATGAGAGCAGAGCTGGCTCTGTAGACCTGAGTCTGTTTGGTTTGTA
>NW_006961635.1:0-1218 GCF_000164805.1 Carlito syrichta
GAGCAGAATCCTTGTTGACCTCTAGCTGCAGTCTGAATCCGAACTTGAGTTGCAATAAGGCGAAATTTGGCAAGAGTGATTCGTGCACTTTGGAGTTTGTTAAGTGGCCACGTAAATGCTGGTGTCTCTTTGACTTAGGATTTTTAAGGATGTTTAAGGCCACTTTCTACCTACTCTGCTTTCAGCAAAACACACGTGTTCAGTCAGCATTATGGAACTAGGGAAACTAGCTACATCTCAACATATTCTATTTTCCAGAGTTACACAGTGATAATGACTTTTCTGTAACATTTCTTTTTCTTTCAGCATTTGGCCTCAACGGCATTTTCTGTCAGCGTGGCATATATCCATCTGAAGCCACTACTCCAGTGCAAAAAGACGGACTCAACTTGCTCGTAACTACTTTCTTGAGTTTCTAAAATGCCTGATAATGTGGTGGGCAAGTAAACGGTATTTACTCACTGGAAACTACTTGATTTTTTTCAGACCTAGGATTCATATTTTCTAGCATCTCAAATTGTCATTTTTCAGCTTTATACATAAATTTGTAAAAGATATGACCATCTAAAATATAGTGATTGTCAACTGGGAGGAAGCAGATGATATATATACATGGAAAGAAATCTCAGGCTTGCCCCACTATCCCCCCATTTTGAGGGGGATGAACATTTTGATGTTAGGACTCTGATAGGGTAAACCAAACAGTTTCCAACACAGCTGCCTTAGAAATGACTTTTGCAAGTTATATAGCCAAATGGAACAAGTTGGACTTTTACATAGCTAAAATGGTGTCCATTATCTCAGAAAATATATATTACATACTCTTAATATGATGTATTAATTTTCATCAGATTAAGATCAAGGAAAATTCCATTCAATCAGGGAAGTAGACTTCAAAAAAGCAAAAGAGTAACTACTAAATAACAACACTTGACAGAGTTGCTTGTTTTTGGTTTTTCACCTATTTCTATTTGTTCTTTTAAATTATGTGATTCAGTAAACCTTTTCTCTTGTAAACTTTTTTTTCCATTATCTCAAGAAATTTCTGTATTAACTGTTGGATGAGTAGTTGTTTCCCATGTATTTCTTTGTTTCTTCCTAGAATTATTTCCAGTTTCTTTTTATTTAGGATTTTCTTTTTCTTCCTTTTTTTTTTATTTAGTTGGAGTCTCACTCTGTCACCCAGCCAAGAGTGCTAAGATTCTCATTTCTAATTTT
>NW_006961636.1:0-730 GCF_000164805.1 Carlito syrichta
GTGGCAGGGTGGAAAGGACTGAGCACAGATTGTTTGCAGAAGAATGGTTTTCTTTCTTTCTTTCCTTTCTTCCTTCATTTCTTTTCCTTCCTTCCTTCTTTCTTTCCTCTTTTCTTTATTTCTTTCCTTCTTTCTTTCTTTCTTTCCTTCTTTCTTTCTTTCTTTCTTTCTTTCATTCTTTTCTTTCCTCAGTATATTGCACAGGATGCTCTTAAACCACCCAACTAGGGTCATCCTCTTGGCCTGGGTCTCCCAATCTGTTGTGATCACAGGTTTTCCATTTGGTCAACATCGTGGCCTTCCTTCCTGGTGTTGAACTGTGGGTGGGAGGCAATCCTCCTGCCGAGGACTGCCCTCACCCATGATTTTCTGTATTTTGCTTGGAGTCGAGCTGGGGATTGCTGTTGTGTCCAGCCTGTTCTCAAGCTCCCGGGCTCTGTCCAGTTCCTGTCTCAGCCTCCCTGTGCGCCAAGGAGACAGGAGTGAGTCACCCGGTCATCCCTGCAGCACCAAACGTTTGAGAGTCCAGACCTCCCTTTCCCCACAGCATCACTTGGGAGGAGTGAGCGGGTCCACCCTGGGGAACAAGGCAGGAAGAGGGGTGAGTGCCATGGCAGAACATGCCCATGTGCCAGACACTGACCCTGTAGAAGGTTCGGTGCATGACTCAAGCCACATTCTTCAGTGTCCTGGGTCATCAGAAGTGAGCAGACCTTGTGGTGGGGCCCAA
>NW_006961637.1:0-1030 GCF_000164805.1 Carlito syrichta
CATGCCAAAAATGGCATGAGAAAAGTTTATGAAAAAATATATATACAGAAGAAATTCTATAAACAATCTAGTTATAATAAAGTCTTTTCTGAATCCAAGTCTCCAAACATTTTTGGATTTCTCTTCAGACTTTATATAAAATTTACTTGAGTGCATGGCTCAAATTATAGTCTAAAACAATCTGTCAGGCTACCATTATAGTCCAAAAATACATTAAAAGCTCCAAAGGCTGGTACTTGTAATAAAGTCACAGAAATTAAAGTTTATCATCTAAGTTATGCCAATAATTTCAGGCCTTGTAGCTTTTGTACAAAAGATGAATAGCCACTACCTAGAATTGTCAAAATGTATGCCTGACTTTATTCCTTTTATTGAGCCAGAATCCAGTAATTTCATGCCCATATAATGGTCATGATTCCAGTCAGTGCCTGCAAACAATGCCACTGCTGAAACAGATCTGGATGCCTCAAGTCAGACAGGGAGAGATTTTCGATATCTGACTAGGCAGGGCAACACCCACTGTCAGCTGTGAAGAAGTTACAGAAAATAGACCTTCATCCCTCAGCACCCCATATGATTATGGGATCAAATAAATCTCTGAAAAATAAATAATTGAGGCAGGGTATCTAGCACAGGCTACACATAAATAAATTTCTTATAGGTAGTTTTTAAAGGGCATTCAGACATTTTAAAAATTATATTCTACTGCAGGCCAAGTGGCAACCTATCCCACCCCTTGGCAAATCCAAAGAAAACTCCATTACATATAGGGCTAGGACAGTACACTCTTTCAATTTGCGGTTTAGCATAATAATCACTAGAAATTCTTTGGAGACATGAGTAAACTGAACATAGGTATTTGGTATTGCATCACTCAGGATCCAAGTCAGTGCCTGAAATGGGATTCGTTAAAACTTTGAAATTGTTTAATGGTAGACCTTTTTCCTATACAAAGGAAATGGGGCCACAAACATAAGTGCTCTTAAGGAAATGTGTTGTCCATTTGGACAAATTTGAATCACAGTTTATA
>NW_006961638.1:0-835 GCF_000164805.1 Carlito syrichta
CATGGTAGCGCATACCTGTGATTCCAGATAATTGGAAGACTGAGGTGGAAGGATCACGGAGTCCAGCAGATCAAGCCTGTGGTGGCTGTGAGCATGCCACTGCATTCTAGCCTGGGTGACAGACTAGAAAAGACTTCATTGGAAGTTGCAAAAAATTCTATCTTGCAATTATTACTTTTTATAGTTTTATAAGCCCCCAGCATTTGATTTTGAGGTTGTTTAGTAAAGACAGGCTCAAATTTAGTAAAACACAATCACATAATAGTTGTAAATAATAGTTAAAATAAATATTTATTTAAATTTAAATTCTAAAATATTTAAAGTAATAGATTGTAAATTTTTAGTTATTCATTTAACAAGAGTGATGATCAAAAAACTTTAAGAGCAATAAAGAAAATTACATGGATGTAAAAACCTTAACCCATTTAAAATGTAGTTTTCCTAAGTAACCAAAAACTTAATAAAGGCAACACAGAAATATGCTTAGGATTAAAAAGATAAAGAAAAACCTGTAGTATGATTGTTTCTTCTTATGGGAAGCCCTTTTGGATAATCTGAAAGTCAAACCTGTTTTAAGTTGAATTAATTAGAACCAGAAAGTGTCCAGAATTATGAATGAGTGAGTACTATGTTACAGAAGCATAAAAATGGTCATTACTCTCATATCTTTGGGTCTTCATTCTGAAACGTTCATGTCCAAACAAATTCATATGCCTTTTCTTCAACACATCTATCTTTTGTCAATTGATTTTTTAGTGCACCTTCAGAAGTTCCCTGCTTCTACGCATTAGAAAAGTCATGAGTATGAATTGAGTTACACTGAATGAAATCTTCA
>NW_006961639.1:0-367 GCF_000164805.1 Carlito syrichta
CTCTCTTTGCTTCCTTCACATTAGTTTTCCAAAAATGAATAAACTGACATATGATGTTCCCTCTCCTGAGGCCTTAAACTGACATATGATGTTCCCTCTCCTGAGGTCTTTGTTTATAGTTATCCAATGTTCATTGCTATGCGTTCCTTTTGGCTCTTTGTGATTTCTGCTCTGTCTAGACCTGGAATACTGTTCTGAGGTGCCTACAATGAGGGCAGTGTTTTAGACTCTGGGCTTGTTGAGCTCAGAAGAAACAAAAGACTGAAGAGGCAGAGCATAGCAGTAGTGCTGTGGTCGCCAGTGCTCCACAGGACAGGGAAAGTGCTCCACCAACAGCAGGGGCCAAGTTCCCTCCATCCCGTGACTG
>NW_006961640.1:0-698 GCF_000164805.1 Carlito syrichta
TGAGTCCCCGTGACCAACCTCCACACCTCTCTCAGGGTGCCACAGTGAGGCTCACTCTGTCCAATGACCCAGGAATCCAGAGTGGTCAGCCGGAGTGGCTTGCCAAGTCTTCCCTGGGGGGAGCACCTGGCACAGGGGCATGTCTTCCCTAGGGGAACACACTCCTCCACCTGCCTGGTTCCTCATGATGGACCCTCTTGCTCCTCCCAGGGGACACCTCTGGGAAAGGGAGGACGTCACTCTGAAACCCTTGGGGGGACAGCCGGGTAACTCATACCTGTCTCCTTGGCACTCAGGAGGGCCAAGATAGTAAGATGGGCAGATCCCGAGAACTCGAGACCAGGATGTACACCATAGCAAGCAGCCACCTCAACCCCAGGCAAAACCCAAAAAACCTTGGGTGAGGGCAGGCCTCGGCAGGAGGATCCCCTCCGGTCCAGATTCAAGACCAGGTTGGAAGACCAGGATGTCGACCTAATGTCAAGCCTGTGATCACACCAGTTTGGGAGGCCCAAGCTGAGAGGATGGCCCATGTTTGGCTGTTTGAGAGCAGCCTGGGAAACCTAGTGAGGAAAGAAAATAAAGAAGAATAAAAGAAGGAAGGAAGGAAGGAAGGAGGAATGAAAAAGAATAATCCATTCTCCTGCAAACATTCTGCCCTCAGTTCTTCCTACACACCCCTCACCTGTGAGGGTCCA
>NW_006961641.1:0-705 GCF_000164805.1 Carlito syrichta
CTTGGCGAGACTTCGTCTCTATCATAAATCAAAAACGTAGTTGGGCATTGTGTCCCATATTTGTAGTTCTGGTTACTTGGAAGGCTGAAGCAGAAGGATCGCCTGAGCCCAGCAGGTCACCAGACTGCGGTGGCCATAAGCATGCCACTGCACTCCAGTCTGAGCGACAGGGTGAGACTCCTACTAAAAATAAAATGTTGTCTCTGTCTCTGTCTCTGTCTCTCTCTCTCTCTCTCTCTCTCTCTCTCTCTCTCCCCCCCTTCCTCTCTCTTTCTCTGTCTCTCTCCCTCCCCCCTTAAAAAAATAAAAACCACAAAATAAATCTTCCTTTCTTAATTTAAAAAAAGGAAAGAAAACAGCCTATTAACGCTTTATGAAATTAAGTGTGTCCTGAATGTGTCCAGTCTAGATAATTACCCGAGGGAAAGGAAAGGTTTGTGTTCACACAAAAACTTGTCTGAGTGCTGGCAGCAGATTGATTCATAGTTGCCCCACCCTGAAGGGACCCATCTGAATTCCTGCAGAGAAGGGTAACTTAGCCTGTATCATAAAACTGTAAGGTGTTGGCTTCACCCTTTTTCTCCATTCTTTTCTCCCTTCCACGCATGGTTACCTGCAGGTTATTATTTCGGCAGAGGCTGTTCACTAACAATTATCTTCATGTCCCCTGGGGTGCCCCAAGATGAATGAGCCTGTTTTTCTTTC
>NW_006961642.1:0-784 GCF_000164805.1 Carlito syrichta
ATTACAACTTGCATCCTTTGGCTCAAGTCAGTGTTTTACAGATCTGCCAACTCCCAAGAATGATCAGAGTATTTGTTAGAATTACAGATTCTTGGGCTCACACGAGGCAGACCCCTGAATGAGCCTCCAGTGGGGTATATATAACTCGATTTAGGAGATATTTTAGTCCCCTACTAAAATGCGAGTGCCTTTGGGAAGAAAGCAACATAGTAAACTTTATTAACTATTTATACTTTAATGTAAATTACCAAATAATTAGTGGAAGGGGTGGGGAAAAAGAAAAAGGTAATGGGATGTGACAAGTTTTGATTTTTGTAAAATATTTTCTGGGTATGAAGCCATTTTACAGCCAATCCCATTGTAATCCAAATACTTACCTAATAAAGTGTCTTCAACAGGCAAATCTTCCACTAATTATATTACACAATGTGTAATTTTTAATAAGTAGTATCTTCAAGTTTTCTAGTAGTTCAATAGTGACAATACCAAATATAAATCTAATTTGGGAACTTAATATATAAAAATAACGTCAAGATGAATAAACTTTTTAAACAAGGAACACTTTAAGATAAATTATATCTGCAGTTCATTTTATTAAAAAAATATTTTAAATCAGAAAATGAAATATTGCCACTGTGTATATACACCTTTTTTTCCTCTCATAATCACAGAATTTCTTAGTTGTGTTAAAATTTCAAAAATACTTTGGGCAGGCATGGTGTGATCTAGCTGCAGTGTTAGAGTTTATAAAGATTGCGAGTAAGACACTTGAACCTGATTTGTC
>NW_006961643.1:0-714 GCF_000164805.1 Carlito syrichta
GACCTAAATGTAAAACACCAAATTATAATAACCTTAGAAAACACAGGAGACACCATTAGGGAAACTGGAACAGAAAACTAATTCCTCTTCAGAACCCTAAATGCCCACGCCGTAAGATGTAAGTTAGACAAGTGGGATCTCTTCAAATTAATATACTTCTGCAAAACAAAAGAAACCCTCAGAAGAGAAGGGATACAGCCAACAGAATGAGAAGAACAATTCTCCAGCTATATATCTGTAAAAAAGCATAACATCTAGGATCTACAAGAAACTCAAACAATCAGAAAAATCAGACAAACATTCTAGTTGAAATGTGTGCAAAATAGATGATTGGACACTTTACATAAGAAGAGATATGGGCAGTCAGAAGACACATGAGAATTGCTTAGACTCACTCATCATCAAAGAAATGTAAATGATACCACTTTGAAATACCACACACCACGTGTTGGACCAGTCATCATTAATAAAGCATACAATAACACAGGCTGGTAAGGATTTGGGAAAAAATAAATGCTTCTACACTGCATGTGGACTGCAAAGGTGAGCAATATATTTGGATATGAGGTGGTGGGTGGTTTCTGAAGGGACAATATATTGACCTACCATGTGACTCAGTAATTCCCTTGTAGAGAATAGACCCGGAGGAACACAAATTATGTTACCGAAAACATACCTAGACAAGTATGTTTCTTGCAGCTCTAACCACAATTG
>NW_006961644.1:0-761 GCF_000164805.1 Carlito syrichta
ATGACCTGTCGTACATAAAAAGAAAGAAAACTGTTGGTAGTCAGCCTTGGAGGCCCACCTGATTGACAAAGTCCAGGTGCACTGAGGACCCCCGGCCGCAAAGCAAATCCAGGCAGCTGAGGCCCTTCTGTCTTCTGTTTTTGCTGTTGGTACGGCTGAAGAAATTCTGTGCAGTCGTGGAAGAAGAAAATGGCATGTTTATGTGAAGTACTCACAGCTAATCTGGAAATGTCATGGTTCATTTTTCCATTTCCCACTATGCCGCTTGACCTTTTCTAACATATGCAAGAGTTAAACTCTGAAGCACATCAAGAATGCTTTCTTTCACTTGGCTATAAGTTACTAGATATTGCTTAAGTAATAAATGATATAAGTATATCCACTCCTTATTTGATTTAGAATTACGTAGTTTAGTGTTTAGACATAAGATTTTTAGAAGCACAAGTTTATAGTAAGTTCATTATGAATTCATTATAATTTCTAACACTTATATAGGAGTTATGTAGGTGATTTATAACACTGTTTTCACTGACTTAGGATAAAGATTGTCTTTAAGGTTTTTACTTAATTCAATAGTTAAAACTCTAAGTTAACATTTATAAAGTGGGTTTTCAGTGAACTCATAATATACTAATCAGACACTTTTATGATAACTTAGCTCAAGATGAAAATCAACCTTGGGGGGCCTGGGAAACATTACTAAAACTTTCTTTTGAGTTTTCTTTAGAAACAAGCACTGCGGGATAAGAGAAAAGTAATGG
>NW_006961645.1:0-743 GCF_000164805.1 Carlito syrichta
CCAGCCAATTCTGATCAAATCCTGGTGAGGAATTCTAACAGCTGTAAAGAGCAGCTCAGAGTTATGGTAACACTGCCATGGTTCACAGGGCAGCCTCACCATCCCAGCCCTCTGAATAAATAGATGCTTCAAATCTGAGCATATCAGATAACCTGTCGTACATAAAAACAAAGAAAACTGTTGGTAGTCAGCCTTGGAGGCCCACCTGATTGACAAAGTCCAGGTGCACTGAGGACCCCTGGCCGCAAAGCAAGTCCAAGCAGCTGAGGCCCTTCTGTCTTTTGTTTTTGCTGTTGGTACGGCTGAAGAAGTTCTGTGCAGTCGTGGAAGAAGAAAATGGCATGTTTATGTGAAGTACTCACAGCTAACCTGGAAATGTCATGGTTCATTTTTCCATTTCCCACTATGCCGCTTGACCTTTTCTAACATATGCAAGAGTTAAACTCTGAAGCACATCAAGAATGCTTTCTTTCACTTGGTTATAAATTACTAGATATTGCTTAAGTAATAAATGATATAAGTATATCCACTCCTTATTTGATTTAGAATTATGTAGTTTAGTGTTTAGACATAAGATTTTTTAGAAGCACAAGTTTATAGTAAGTTCATTATGAATTCATTATAAGTTCTAACACTTATATAGGAGTTATGTAGGTGATTTATAACACTGTTTTCACTGACTTAGATAAGATTGTCTTTAAGTTTTTACTTAATTCAATAGTTAAAACTCTAAGTTAACATTT
>NW_006961646.1:0-663 GCF_000164805.1 Carlito syrichta
GGTAGCCCGCTTCAGTACCTTTTATGCCTAAGAATAGTCCTTTTATTATATACAATGAATATGACATATTGTTTATCCAGTCAATACTTTGTACATATTTGACTATTTCCATTATATGACTATTATGAGTAATAAATTCTGCTAGGAATATTTGCATATAAGTTTTTGTGTACATGTATGTTTTCAGTTCTCATGGGTACAGTCCTGGGAGTGGAATAGCTAGGATCAACGGAGGAACTTTTTAGGGAACCGCCACACTGTTTTATAAAATGCTAAATTCACAGTAGCAATGCACAAGGGTTATAATTTCCTTAAATCCTCATCCTTACCTATTTCCCACATTTTGGATTATAACCATTCTGTCTCACTGCAGGTTTAATTTGCATTTTCCTAATGACTAACAATGTTTTGATGGATAATTTTAAGTCAACTTGTCTGAGCTAAAAGATGCCAGATAGTTAGTAAAACACTGTTTCTGAGTGTGTCTGTGAGGGTGTATCTGGTGAAATTATCTTTTGAATCTGTAGACTGAGTAAAGAAGATTTCTCCTGATGTGGATAGAAATCAACGAATCTATTATCAACAGAAAAACATGAAAAAGAGGACAAAGGGCAAAATTACTTCTGTTTGAGTTGAGACATTCATCTTCTTTTTACCTCAGAC
>NW_006961647.1:0-1754 GCF_000164805.1 Carlito syrichta
ACTGAGTCAGAAGGATTGCCTGAGCAAGCTGATTGAGGCTGCGGTGTCCATGAGCATGTCACTCCTCTCCAGGCTGAGCAAAAGAGTGAGAATTGCTGATTAAAAAAATAAAGAATTCAGATTCAATTTTTTGATGTAAATTCCAGTCAAATATTTCTTTCTTTGTTTTTATGAGTTGGGTTCTCACTGTGTTGCTCAAGCTGGAATGCAATAGCAAGCTCAAGGCTACCACAGCCTCAAATTTTGGACTCAGATGATCCTTCCGACTCACCCTCCTAGGAGCTGACTCTACAGGTGTGCACCACCATGTCCAGCTAATATTTTGATTTATATTGTAGAGACAAGGTCTCACCAAATTCCTCAATCTGGACTTGAACACCTGGACTCAGGCAATCCTCTCACCTTGGCCTCCCAAAGTGCTGTGATGACAGGCATGAGCCACCACACCCGGCCTTTTTTTTTATTTTTAAAATGTCCCTTTTACCTGGGTGATGTGGTTCACACATGTCATCCCAGCATTTTGGAAGGTAGAGGCGAGAGCATTGCCTGAGCCCAAGGCTTCAAGACCAGCCTGTGCACCTAGGCAAGACCTCTGCTCTATAATAAATAAAACAACTAGCTGGGCGTAGTGGTGCTTGCCTGTATTTCCAGCTACTTTGTAGGCTAAACCCTGTAGTTCCAGCTACTGGGAAGACTGAGGCAGAAGGATCAGGTGGGCCAAACACACCAAGGCTGCGGTGGCTGTGAGCATGCCCTTACACTCCAGCTTGGGCAACAGAATGAGACTGGCTGAAGAAAAAAAAATTAAAGAAAAATTAAAGAATTCAGATTCAATTTTTTGATATAAACTCCAAACATATCATTCTTTCTTTCTTTCTTTCTTTTCTGAGTCAGGTTCCCACTCTGTTGCCCAGGCTGGAACGCAGTGCCATGCTCAAGATGACTGCAGTCTGGACCTAGTTGACTCAGGTGATCCTTCCGCCTCACACACCAAGTAGCTGCAACTGCAGGCATGCACCACTTTGACTGGATAATACTTTGATTTTTATTGTAGATGCGAGGTTGCACCAAATTGCCCAAACTGGTCTCGAACACCTGAACTCAGGCAATCCTCTCACCTTGTCCTCCCGAAGTGCTGGGATAACAGGCATGAGCCAGATGCCAGGCCCTTTTTCTTTTTTTCTTTTGAAAATGTCCACTTTAGCTGGGTGAGTTGGCTCATGCCTGTGATCACAGCACTTTAGGGAGAGTACTGCCTGAGCCCAGGGCTTTGAGACCATCCTCGACAACAAGTCAAGACCTCTGCTCTACAATAAATAAAACAACTAGCTGGGAATGGTGGTGCATGACTGTATTTCCAGCTACTTTGTAGGCTAAAGCCTATAATTTTAGCTACTGGGAAGACTGAGGCTGAAGGATCACCTGAGCTTTGCAGACCAAGGCTGCAGTGGCCATGAGCATGCCACTGCCCTTTAGTCTGGGCAACAGAGTGTGACAGGATAAAAAAAAGTTAAATTAAAGAATTAGGATTCAATTTATTGATGTAAATTCCAGCCAAATCTTTCTTCTTTCTTTTTCTGAGTCGGGTCCTCACTCTGTGGCCCAAGCTGGAATGCAGTGGCATGCTCATGGCCACCACAACATTGACCTACTGCGCACAGGTGATCCTTCAACCTCATCCTCCAAGTAGGTGGAAAGACAGGGTTGCACTACCCTGCCGGCTAATATTTTGATTTTTATTTCAGAGATGAGAT
>NW_006961647.1:2808-4783 GCF_000164805.1 Carlito syrichta
ACTCTAGCCTGGGAAACAGAGTATGAGACTGGCAAAAAAAATTGAAGAATTAGGATTCAAATTTTTAAACTGTAAATTCCAGCCAAATCTTTATTTCTTTATTTTTTATGACTTGGGTTATCACTGTTTTGCTCAGGCTGGAATGCAGTGGCATGCTCAAGGCCACCACAGCCTTGACCTATTGGGCTCAGGTGAACCATCTGCCTCACCCTCCAAGTAGCTGGAATTACACGTATGCTAACCCATGCCCAGCTAATATTTTGATTTTTATTGCACAGACAAGGTGTTACCAAATTTCCCAAACTGGTGTCGAACATCTGGACTCAGGCCTTCCTCTCACCTTGTTCTCCCAAAGTGCTGGAATGACAGGCAGGAGCCACCACACCTGGTCTTTTTTTTTATTTTTAAAATGTCCATTTTAGCCAGGTGACTTGGTTCACGCCTGTCATCCCAGCATTTTGGCAGGCAGAGGCTTGAGGATTGCCATGGGTCAGGGATTCAAGAACAGCCTGGGCAGCTAGGCAAGACCTCTGCTCTACAACAAATAAAACAACTAGCCATGCATGGAGGTGCATGCCTGTATTTCCAGCAACTTTGTAGGTGAAAACCTGTAGTTCCAGCTACTAGGAAGATTGAGGCACAAGGGTCACCTGAGCAAAGACAACCAAGGCTGTGGCAGCCATGAGAATGCCACTGCTCTCCAGCCTCTGCTGCTCTCCAGCAACAAAGTGAGACTTGCTGAAAAAATAAGGAATTAGGATTAAATTTTTTATGTAAATTCCGGCCAAATCTTTCTTTCTTTTTATGAATCGTATTCTCACTGGGTTACTCAAACTGTAATGCAGTGGCACATCAAGGCCACTGCAGCCTTGACCTATTGGGCTCAGGTGATCCTTCTGTCTCATCCTTCAATTAGCTGAAACTATAGGCATGCACGACCATGTTTGGCTAATATTTTGATTTTATTGTAGAGACCAGGTCTCACCAAATTGCCCAAACTGTTCTCGAACACCTAGACTCAGGCAATCCTCCCACCTTGGCCTCCCAATGTACTGTGATGACAAGTGAAAGACACCACACCTGGCCTTTTTTTAAATGTCCATTTTAGCTAGCTGAGGTGATTCACACATGTCATCCCAGCACTTTGGCAGGCAGTGATGAGAGTATTGCTGGAACCCAGGGCTTTGAGACCAGTCTAGGCATCTAGGCAAGACCTCTGGTCTACAATAAATAAAACAACTAACTGGGCAGGTCAGTGCATGCCTGTATTTCCAGCTATTTTGTAGGTTCAAGCCTGTTGGTCCTGCTCTGGGAAGGCTGAGGCAGAAGGATCAGGTGAGCCATGCACACCGAGGTTGTGCTGGCCATGAGCATGCCACAGTTCTCCAGCCTGGGCAACAGAATGAGACTAGCTAAAAAAAAAAAATTAAAGAACTTGGATTCAATTTTTTTATTTAAATTCCAACCAAATCATTAATCCATCTTTCTTTTTTTTCTGAGTCGGGTTCTCACTCTGTAGCCCAGGCTGGAATGCAGTGTCATGCTCAAGACCACTGCAGCCTGGACCTATTTGGCTCAGGCAATCCTTCTGCCTCACCCACCAAGTAGCTGCAACTGCAGGTGTGTGCCACCCTGCCCTGCTAATACTTTGATTTTTATTGTAGATGTGAGTTCTCACCAAATTGCCCAAACTGGTCTGAAACACCTGGACTCAGGTAATTCTCTCACCTTTGCTTCCCAAAGTGCTGGGATGACAGGCATGAACTACCACACTACCCCTCTGGTTTTTTTGTTGTTGTTGTTTTAATGTCAGCTTTAACTGGGTGAGGTGGCTCATGACTGTCATTCCCCATTTTGGCTGGCAGAGGCGAGAGGATTGCCTTAGGCCAAGGGTTCGAACGAGCCTGAAAACTTGGAGTCCTTATGTCTGCAATGAATAAAAAAGTATGTGGGCATGGTGGTGCATGCCTGTATC
>NW_006961647.1:5656-6768 GCF_000164805.1 Carlito syrichta
CATGCTTGTCATCCCAGCATTATGGCAGGCAGAGGCGAAATGATTGCCTGAATCCAGGGTTTTGAGACCAGCCTGGGCAACTTGATGAGACCACAGCTCTACAACAAATAGAAAAAGTAGGCGAACATGGTGGGACATGCCTGTATTTCCAGCTATTTCGTAGGCCAAAGCCTATAGTTCCAGCTACTTAGAAAACTGAGGCAGAAGGATGACCTGAGTCAAGCCGACAGACGCTGCAGTAGAAATGCGCATGCCACTGCTCTCAAGCCTGGGCAACAGAATGAGACTGGCTAAACAAAATTTAAAGAATTAGGATACAATTTTTTGATGTAAATTCCAGCCAAATCTTTCATACATTCTTTTTTTTCTGAGTTGGGTTCTCACTCTGTTTTCCAGGCTGGAATGCAGTGGCATGCTCATGGCCACTGCAGCCACAACCTACTGGACTCAGGCAATCCTTCCACCTTACCCTCCAAGTAACTGGAACTACAGCGTGCACCACTATACCCAGTTAATATTTTAATTTTTGTTATAGCAATGAGGTCTCACCAAATTGCCAAAACTGGTCTTGAAAACCTGCACTCAGGCAATCCTCTCACTGGGGCCTCCCATAATGCTGTGAAGACAGGCATGACCCACCATGCCTACACAGCATTTTTTTTAAATGTCCATTTTAGCTGAGTCAGGTGGCTCACACATGTCATCTCAGCATTTGGCAGGCAGAGGCGAGAGGATTACCAGAGCCCAGGGCATTGAGACCAACCTGGGTAATTAGGCAAGACCTCTGCTCTACAATAAATAAAACAACTAACTGGGAAGGTTGGTGCATGCCTGTATTTCCAGTCATTTTGTAGGTTAAAGCCTGTAGTTCCAGCTACTGGGAAGACTGAGACAGAAGGATCGTGCAAGTCAAGTCGATCCAGTCTGTGGTGGGCATGAGCATGCTGCTGTACTCCAGCATGGGCAACAGCGTAAGACTGGCTAAAAAATAAAAGTAAATTAAAGAATTAGGATTTAATTTTGTGATGTAAATTCCAGTCAAATCTTTCATTCTTTCTTTCTTTCTTTCTTTCTTTCTTTCTTTCTTTCTTTCTTTCTTTCTTTCTATCTTT
>NW_006961648.1:0-703 GCF_000164805.1 Carlito syrichta
GGACACAAGAAATCCTCTCGGATTTTTTGTATGTAAGCCCTGACTTCATTGTTACCTCATACTCCTGAAACTTCCTTGGCTCCGCTGTTCTGAATTAGTATTTTGAGTTTAGGTTTTCAAATATTTAGGAGGTTTTTTTGGAGGGAACCAGGAATCTTAGAATCCACGTCCACAGGCATATTGTTGTCATCTTTCTATGTTTATACAAGAGTCTGGACTTAAAAGTCAACAGAAAACATCTCATCCTTTTGCTTAGAACCAAGTAGGAATCTGGGTCACTGTGTCCCTTGAAACTTTCTACACATGTTACTTAAGAGAACCCAGGAAATTCGGTGTCCATATAACTTGAAAACCTCTGGCCAATTGCTAATTTATCCCTGGCTTAACACAGTGCTCATACTTAGGAATTGACAGGGACTTTAGCTACATGCCAATCTGAAATCTGGGAGTCCTGGACCCCATATTATTGAGAGCAAGGTCCTATTGCATACCACAAATCGAGCATTACCATTCCCCAGGAACGTGCTGCACCTCTTGATAGTTGTAACTGAGAATCTGGCCTACTGGTCCGTTTGTTTCACAGGGTCCTGAAAGGCCAGATTACACAATCATAGGTTCATCTTGTCCTTTTTTCTGTGACCACTGTCTTCAGGTTTACCTCATAGTCCAGAAACTTCTGCTGGACATGCGTTTTGGTATCAGA
>NW_006961649.1:0-717 GCF_000164805.1 Carlito syrichta
AATGATGCAGAGAACAGTCAGAAGGGCGTCCCCAAGATGGCACTGCCTCCCAAAGACAACAAAGACCCTAAGCGGCTTTTCCCGCCCAAGTGAAACTTAAGCCTGTGCTCAAACAACCTCTCCCTGTAGAAATGCTGCCTCATGATCTCCAATGAGACCCATGCACGGCACAGGCCAGCCCCCGCAAGGTTCATAAATATATCCCTCTCCCTGCATAACTCTCTCTCTCTCTCTCTCTTGCTTTCTCTCTCTGTCCCCACCACTCTCTTACTCTCATTCTCTCTTACTTTCTCTCCTTCTCTCTCACTCTCTCTTACTCTCTCTCTCTTGCCCTTCCTCGGTTACAGTCCCTTCATGTAACTGCCCCTTTAATAAATCTCTTGATTCAGACCAGGGGTGGAGTCGTTACTGGTGCCAAACTTCTTTCATTTTACATTAAGCCTAATCATCTCCCAGCAAGAAAATTCCAGAGCTGTTTTTAGACTTTGCTAGACTCTCACCACACTTTGTTCCTTGACTGACAGAAAGAATCACAATGCATTCCATTCTTTATTATACAAATGGTCTTTCTACCTGCAGGTTTGTGTTTTCTATTTATTGTCCTTGGGGAAAGTTTAAAGTTTTCTTTCACCTTCTTTTCAAGGCAATTCAAAAATCTACTTTCCTTGTGCAAATGTTTTACATATCTCCTAATAAATAAATAAATAATTGGTGTAA
>NW_006961650.1:0-727 GCF_000164805.1 Carlito syrichta
GAGTCTTTGCCTGATGTCTTGTGAACATACATATGCAATTCCGGATATTATTGAGCTTCTGCTACCTGGGTTTAATTATATTAACTATAGGCTGTTTCGATATATTTTATTAAATTCAAATTTTTTGAAAGTAGATACTTCTGTGAAATTAAAACCAAGGCATGAAGCAGATTTGAAGCCCTAGATCTTTAAATTTTAAGACCTTGAAGGCTGGAACTGTGGTGTTTTTGTTTGTTTGTTTTCCCTTCACTATGTCCATATTACTGGACTTTGGGCATCACTGCCTTTTCTGTAAAATAAGAAGGCTGAGCTAGATCACCAGTTATTCCTGAACCTTAGCAGGCATCAGAATCCCCTGGAGGGTTTGCTCAATCACAGATTGCTCTCCCCTTTCCCAAGAGGCTGCTTCTGCAGGTCTGGAGTGGGACCTGAGAATTTGAATTTCAAACATGTTCTCCAGTGATGCTGATGTTGCTGGTCTAGATGACCTTTTAAGTCTTCTCCGAATTTTTTTTTTTTTTTTAGCATTTTTGCTTTACCTCGCTAAACCTCAACTTTCCCCTCTGTTAAATGGGGATGACACACTATCTGGAGGGTTCTTGTAAGGGATGGAATGAACTATTTTGATTGAGGAAGAATTTGCACATGATTCATCTCATAACCCAGCACTCTACGGGCATATTTTTGGAATATGACCTTTATCTGCTGAATGTCTCTGCTTTCTGGA
>NW_006961651.1:0-1362 GCF_000164805.1 Carlito syrichta
TAACTTGGGAAATTTTTAAGTACTTTGCCTAAATTTTTTTCTCCTAAGAGTAATCCTTTCTTATGAAAGAGACCTCTGTTTACTGCCGTCCAAAAGAAATTTCTGTGGTAATGGAAACATTCTCTATCTACACTAACTAATACAGTGGCCACACGTGGCTAGCAAAATGTGACTAGTGTGACTGAGAATTGAACTTTCAGTGTATTCAATTTTAATGAATGTAAATAGCCACATGTGGCCGTAGGCTACCATTCTGGACATCACAATTGTGTGTCAAAACTCTCTCCCAGCAGGCATGAGTAATACAGACATGGGCCCGATTCAGCTTCAGTGCCTCTAACCCTTGTTTTTGTAATGGTAGCAGAACATAACATAAGGTATCACATAGTACCAGAGAATTTAGAAAACAATTAGGTCAGGGTTTTCCTCATTTCTGAAATGCAAAGGTCACTCTGAAGTCTCATGAGGGCTAAAGTTCCCTTGAAAACTAAGCAAATATTTGGAATTCCAGTTTCCTTGCCTCTTTCCTCAAGCTTACCCTTCTGCCTGCTGTCAAGGAGTCTGCAGCTCAAGTGATCAAAAGCCTGAAGCAGTTTTTGCCATGGCCTCCCACTAAGGCTCCTACAGGAAGGACACAGAGGGGTCACGAGGCTGGGAGCTTTCCCTGTGATCTCAGCTCCTTGAACCCATGGGAGAAAAGCAAGTTAAGCTGCCCTTCTAAAAATTCAGCTCCCCAAGTTCTGGCACATGTAGGCTTTTCCTTGGGTATAAAAATCCTTCGGGCCCTTATGTTCAAGGATGTATATTTTCTCTCCTAAAAATAAATGAGCAGCAGGAACCATACCAAACAAGTCTTAAATGATTTAAGCTGCAGTTGGGAAGGCTCCATAATGTAATGCATTCCAGTTACTGCTCATTTGGAGCCGGGGGAGGCTTTTGATCGAGCTGCATGAATCTCAGATCATCTCTCTTGGACAGTCATAATTTTGTTATCAGTCTTTGCAAGTGAAACTTACAGTCCATTTGGAGTCCTGGGCGTGCACAGGCATACACACGTCCCTATCAAAGGTCAACATCGGTCAATGCTACTAAGAACAGGTCACGTGCAATAATTAAGGGCTGCTTCTAACTCCTTTCCAGTATTCCTTATGACATTTTACTCCTTGGCTCTATTTTATCACTGCTAGAAAAATGCCATAAATAATTGGCATGGGATGGCCAAAGGACTGCACACAGCCTCTCTTCTGATTATGAAATTGTTGACTGTTTTGTACCAGAGGCGCAGAAAACTTCTTCCTGTGTTTTTAGATAAAGTCAATTTCAAATATTTTATTCGATCGTTCCCATCAAAACATGCCAGAA
>NW_006961652.1:0-614 GCF_000164805.1 Carlito syrichta
CTTTTGTGCTATACTTGGACCATTTGCTAAGCTAATCTTATGTATTCTTTTAAATATGACTACACTGAGAAATAGGAATTGCTGCAGATACTGAGTTGTAAATTTAAGAGTTAGAGGGAACTTCAGAGAACATGTTGTTCATTGAGGTATAGAGTTAAGAAAAGCATTTGACAATGTACTTTCATGTATTTTTTTTGTGAATCATGTGGTTACATAGTAGATAATATTGTTAACTGGATTTGGGGGTAATTAAGCAGTCACAATAAAATTTGTTGAAAGCTTTTTGCCAACTTGTTGTGAGCCTTCTTAGAGCTCTTCATCAGCTTTTTTTTCCCTTAGCATACTTATCAATTGTTTGATAAAAGATTTGAAAGGGAAGGTGTATGGTATTGCAGTTAAGTTCACTAGTTCATGTATTGGCAAAATGGATTTGCATGTTAGCTTCATCTTACTCATTTGGCAGGTTATCAAACTTGGCTAAGCATAAGTCACCTTAAAGATTAAGGTCATAGTATATCTCATATGAGTGTTTTTAAAATTAAATGAAATGATCCATGTATCACACTTAGAAATCACAAGTATGCATAGATATCATTGAGATAGATATTAATATC
>NW_006961653.1:0-3125 GCF_000164805.1 Carlito syrichta
CCTCACCTCTTGGGTCCCTGTTGTGCTTTTGTGGTCCAAGCCTCAGTGCACTGGGAGGGGCCTCCCTCCTACGGATCAAAAGGTCTGTTGTGTGCCAGACAAGATTGCATCTCCTGTCACCCTGGAGGTTGTACCCCAATGAAAAAGGAGGTGGAACATACCATCTCCAAACTCTCCCAGCACCAAACAATGTAGTGGGAACACAGAGAGGCCATGACACTGAGGCTGTTTTAGAAAGTAGCATATTTATTTGTGGCATCACAGACTCAGTGAGCTAATGCTCTAAGGCTGAGCACCCAGGGGAGAGAGAAGAGGGGTATTATACCTAAGTTTGGGTAAAGGGGGGGAGCTTGTGTTGAGCAATTGCACATTTTCTTTGGAATTTACAAGGTTGTACTCAGCAAAATCAGATTTTCAATGAACAAAGGGTCTCCTTTGCAGAGCGAGTAGGGGTTGTAAACTGATAACTTCAAAAAAAGAGGACTTGGGTAAATTTGTGAATTGGTCACTCTTTTGCATTTCCATGAAATCTGCCATTTTTTACTTTGCAGGACTTAATAAGGCATGGCTATTTAGTTTTCTCAAGCAAAACTGGTCTGGCAGGTTTTCAGAGCTTCCCAATTGATTTTCAAAAGGAATACTTTTAACTGCTATCAGCCCCCTCTCTGCCACACACTGACTTCTGAGTTGCCTCATTTTCCCAGATTTGCACCTGCAAACCTTCGTCTTCAGTGCTGGTCCTCTTCCTCTGCCTGCATTTCACACTTGGCTCTTCCTCAAACTTGGCTCTTATATTCTCTATTTCACCTGCCTGGAATCCCTGGTTATTAGGGCTCCTTTAATCTCCCCAGGTATTATCTGTAGTCTACATATCTGCAGCCCTGGCCTCCACTGAGCAGCAGCTGCATGTAATGTAACCAACTGCCTACTCAGACCCAGAGGGCTCACTCAACCATCACTTGGCAGCATTGATGTTTTGCCAGAAGTTCTGATCTATAGAAATGGGGAGATATGTTCTTCACAATATTACAACAGATATTCACTATAGCTGCCAACACACTGAGAATCACAGACATGCCCTGAAAATGACCTATTCTGGTTACATTTTAAAGTGAAAACAAGTAACATTCTAGTTTTTACATTTTTTTCTCTTACAACTCAAGTTAAATACTAAATTTGTTATTTGAAAAAAAAGGTAATATATCACCAAGATGTTGATGGTGTTTAAAGTTAGACCTGGAAAAGTCTTATTTTAGGGTGGAATCATGACTGCATTTTGGTAAAAGAAAAAATAGTATAAGACCGTATGGTGCCCCATAAAGATGTGATAAAATCATATTCATACTTGTTGAAAATAACTCACAATACTATTAAGTCAATTTTTTCTCACTGAAATGAATTTTATGTGAATGTATTTTCTAGTTTTTCCTGTTCAAAAGGATGCCATGAATAAATCAGAAAAGTGCACCGAACAATGAGCCTCTCCCAGAGATACAACCAGTAGAAGATCAAATTGATTTTAAAAGCAGTAATAAAGATGTCAACCAGAACCACATGGGGCAAAATCATCAGAAAAATTCACCATATGGAGATAAAGTCAAAATTTTGTATAATACTATAAACACATATTTATGTTTACATGGGCACCATGCATACTATAATTTATACTTGAAAAAGATTGTGACTCCTGAAGGAAAGTTTCTGATAATAGTCTTTTAAACATATAAGTTAATGTGTTTTATTTGGTTTAAATAGTGTGACCAGCTTTGATATTTATTTATGCTAATATTTTTAACAAGTTTCAAAACACATATATCTCAAACTCTCCTTCAAGTATTGTGGCCTTAACTGTTCAGTGCTGTAATAAGAAATGTATTTTTGCATGTGAAAATTTAATGAAGATATTTCATAGCTTTTACTAAACAATTTTACTTCTTTATAATTTCATGAAGAGATATTTGTAATCTCATGACATTGTTACAGTTTTATAAATGTATTTGCCATTTTTCAAAACTGAGGCAAAATTGTTTGTAAGGAACATTTTTAATAAATGATATCTGGCCTATTCCACTTTTTAAAAGGATAATATGAATACTATTTACAGGTACTTGTTGTTATCAGTTGACAAAGTGGGGAAAATATGTAATTTGAAAATATTAAGAGCACAAAATGCATTTAAAGAAAATATCAATATGCCTGTGTATGCAGTACATCTTGGTGGAGAAACTGAGTGCTGAACTTTCTTGGCTTCCTACCCTTTTCTCTAGGGAAATGATTTGGTGTGAAAACATTAGAAGAGTATGTCATACAATCAGGAGTGTTTGAACATGCCAATCACCACAACAGAACCTAACATGTTGGGAGCCGGCCATGGAGGCCCACTGAGCATTAGGGATAGGGAAGGGCCATTGACCCCGAGACCACTAGGATGTGTTCAGGAGCTGTTGACCCCATTCCCTCCCTCCTTTTCCATTTGGAACTACAACCAGAAAAGGCTCCTGTTGGCTCTAGCAGAGAACTCTGAATCCAGAGCAAAAACAGCTAAACTTGGGAGTCTATTGTTCCCATTTTCCACAGTTTGTGGTTTTTGCGTTTAAAATAATTTAAGTTCAAATCTGGGTCACACTGAGGAGCCTTAGTGCAGGTCACAGGTTCTCTTGATGTGACTTTAGAAACTTATAGATATAGATTTTAGGAAATAGTTTATATAGGTTGAAGATAATTTAGGTAGCCATTTTATTATAGAAGTGTGGTTAGTTTAGTTTGATTTAGGTGGGCCAGTGAACGTTGGACTGGGCCACATTCCAAGCCCTTGATTTAGGCTGGCTAGTGTTAGGAGAGTGTAACCTTAGCAGCAATTGTTCTAATAGAAATTAGTTTCAATTAGCATAGAATAGTAGATGTTAATAAATTACAGTAGTTCAGGTTTAGGCATTGAGAGATGTTATTTCAAGATGCTGTAACTGTAAAGCAAGGGCACATAAGAAACTGGTTTAGGGAACATTAATCAAGCATAAGAAACAAAAAGACAATTTGTGGTTGTTCTTCCTCAAGTTCTTCCTCATGTATGAAGAAACATTTGCTTAAGAGTGGGGAGTATCCCTTGTGCACCTGGACCTGTCATG
>NW_006961654.1:0-539 GCF_000164805.1 Carlito syrichta
TATATCAGATAATTCAGTCATAATTGACATCTCGACAGATGGGTGTTACAGAGGAGAATGTAGTTATTGTGTCTGATGTACAGTGTATTACCAGAATTAATCCTGTGATGATTTGGATGGCTAAGCAAATTCTTAGAAGAGAATCAGATTTTATCACAACAAAATGTTTGAGGGTACTGGAAGATTAATAAGACTGCAAGTTTTTCACATATTTGTCAAAATTATATAGGGTTCTTATACCTGAATCACAACAGTGATTTTTTGTGTCACTAGTCAGGGTTTAAGTCCATGTAGAAATTATGATGTCTTTTTATTTAGCGTAGTTTTTGTCATAGGTTTTGTAAGATTTTCTTCAAAACCATTCATTCATGGAGAACTTGGGTTGATTATTAGTGAGGAAGTAGAATGTGGGATTGGACTAAATTTTGGTGGCACATTTATGGGTTTAATTGCGTTTTTAATTTATACAAGTGGGATGATAGTAGTATTTGGAAATAAAACAACTATGATTACTGAAGATGACCCTGAGCTTTGAGGGT
>NW_006961655.1:0-1347 GCF_000164805.1 Carlito syrichta
AGGAAAAAACATTTGCTTGAGAGTGGGGGGTGTCCTTTGTACACCTGGACCTGTTCATTGAAAGGCACATGCTACCTTTTGTTTTCCTGTGATAGTGACTTTGCAGAGTTTGGGGATAAAAGCCCTGGGATTACACCCATTAAACGGCTTCTGCTTACTAAGCAGGAGTCCAGTCCCTTTCTCTCTCTCCATTGTCTTCTCTCTTTTGTAAATCGCCAACACTGCCACACCTCAAAGGGACCTCCAACCCTTGCAGGGCAGGACCCCCCGCAATGTCTCCCTTCCCTAAACTGAAACTAAAACATGGTACTTGGTCATGTGTATAGCCGTGAAATAATTGGAAATAATCTTGCAAGATGGCTGGGTGCAGTGGATCACACCTGTCATCCCAGTACTTTGGGAGGCTGAGGCAGGTGACCCAAGGGGTGCCCCCTTGGGTGGACATGTTGGTGAGGGGCCTGGGTCCTTAGGGAAAAATTTCTTGAAGGTACCAGAATGTTCTTGAAAGTTAAACCTTTCATGGGGACAGCAGAGCTGTGTTCACCGCTGAATTTCATGTACAGGTATGAAATAACTGGAAATAATCTTGCAAGATGGCCGGGTGCAGTGGATCACACTTGTCATCCCAGCATTTTGGGAGGCCGAGACAGGAGGATGACTTGAGTCTGGCAGTTCAAGACCAGTCTGGACCATGTAGTGATACCCCGGTCTCTTTAAAGTCACTGCTGTAGTATTTTCTGATCCTGAATCTTTTCATAAGCGGTTTTATTTTATTTGCTTTTATTATTCTTTTTAATAATAGTGTGAAACAATGATCCCATGTACAACGAGTCACAATTCAGTTGGAGTCACAGCCATATCCATCACCCTGATCATTACCTTGTGTTGGAGCCATGGGTTTTTTTCCCAAGACCTGGAGAATATTGCTGAATCTGAGAACAAGGTTGAACTGGTTATCTCTAAAAGACACAGAGAAACTAGAACGGAACAGGACACTATCCTTAAAATGCCAAATGAAGGGGCTCTCACAGAGCACCCTTATTGGGCCACAAACAGATCAGGGGAACTGGAACAAGTGGCCCGAGGGGTTCCCCTAGAGTGAACAGGTTGGTGAGGGGCCTGGGTCCCTATGGAAGAATTTCTTGGAGGTACCAGAATGGCCTTGAAACTTCAGCCTTCCGTGGGGACTGCAGAAATGTGTTCACCACTGTATTCTAACAGACTGCCTCTCTTGCTGTGGGCAGTGATCATTCTAGAAATCTGGAAAGGGGTGTTTGTGGGGGGAAGGGGGAGTGGGAATCTGGTCAGGAGAGGGCTATATCTTGAAAATGGATCTTCAGTCAGGTT
>NW_006961656.1:0-514 GCF_000164805.1 Carlito syrichta
TTAGAGAGGAGATCTTTTAACTGGGGCACCCACTATATATGAAGGCCTGTCACTTGGGGACTATCACAGAGGAGGCAAAGTCCATATGGCACACATTATGAAGGAGATCGAGTCACTGGGACACCAATCCAAAAGAGAGTCATTCACTAGGGACCCCATTGTAATGGAAGTCCAGTAAGTAGGACAATCATCAGAGAGAACTAGTCACTGGGACAAACACTAGAGAGAAGAACTTGTTGTGGCGCCAATCACAGAGGATATCCAGTCAACAGGGCTCTAATTATGGAGGAGGGTCAGTTATTGGGTGACCCATTCTGAAGGAGTCCCAGTTACTGAGACACCATTGCAGTGTAGGGCTACTCACTGGGACAAGCATCTCTGAGGAATGCCTATCACTGGGACATACATCACAAAGGAGGATTTGTCCCTGGGAAACCCATTATGGAGGACTAGTCATGAGGGCATCCATTAAGAAACAGGGCTAGTCACTGAGACACCAATCACAGAAGAAGAC
>NW_006961657.1:0-676 GCF_000164805.1 Carlito syrichta
AGGAGGACAGGCGGAGCTGGGATGGGACTGTCCAGGGGATATTGCTCTCTGGGGCTGACTCTGGGCTCAGCCCCCCTCTCAAGGCAGGGGGCTTAGGACCCCATCAACAGCTCTGTTGGATTTTTTTCTTCTTACAAGAGAAGCCCCAAAATCAGCCCTCCTGTGGCACTCACAAGGTGTATGAAACCCTAGGTTCTGTCAGTCTCTCCCCAGTCACAGAACAGATGATTCGTCCATTCTTTTTGAGACACAGAGGTCCTTCCTCTGGACCAAACCACCACCCATCTTATACTTGGTTCTGGGGTCTGTCATCCTGATCAGAACCTGGGAGTATGCATTGATTCCTAGAGGAGGTCATGAGGGCATCATGGACACATTCTGTGTCCATGACCTGCTTATGAGGTCTATTGTGCATGTCTGACTCCCCGTGTAGAACTAAGGCCCAGACATTGTACTCTGCTTTGTTCATCCAATTATGTCAAGTGTCTAGAAACGTGCCTGCACAAACTAAGTGCAGACCCCTCTTGGTTATCTGCATGACCAGGAGCTCCTGTTCCAGCATTCAGGGAATGCTGTCATATCTGTGTAAAGGACAAAGACCAGCTGGGAGGAATATCAAACTTCCATTACAAATACAAATACAAAAACAGTTGTGCTTTTCAAACTTCAAGGAACA
>NW_006961658.1:0-342 GCF_000164805.1 Carlito syrichta
CACAAAACTATAATAAAAATACTGATTAATTAAAAAAAAAAAAAAAAAAAAACCACTCCATGCAATAGTGTGGTTTGCAGAAATGGGCAATAATTATGATCTAATCATGGTCTTTCATGGATTTAAAGACTCCACTCTTTATCTCTCTCTGTTGTTTTGGATTATATGAGAGGAACTCAAAAAAACACTGGAATTATTTTTTGGAAAGCAGGCCCCTTGTAGTACAGGTGGGGATTAGTTAAGTGTTCTATGATGGGTATCGGCATCAGTGTACCAGATAGTATTGTTGTGAGAGGCCGTGTTAGGTTTCAGTGAATTTCAGAGATTCTTTCAATATGCTTG
>NW_006961659.1:0-622 GCF_000164805.1 Carlito syrichta
TTTTGTTTAGATATGAATTATGAAATTGCATTATAATGATATACTGTTAAAAAATCCATCCCAGTTGTTCAGAGAAAGAATTCAGATTCTAAAATTGAAAACAACCAAGTAAAGATTTGTATTAAGGAAAAACCAAGATTACTTGTATTTTCGGATTTATATAGGCTACATGTAATTTGAAATTTGGTTGTTTAGGATTGACAACCACATGTTTAAAAATTAGATTTGCTTTTAATATGATAATTTCATATTGTACATTATAAATTTACTTCATTAAATTTCTGGAAAGCTAAAGGTTTACTAATGTCTGAGTTCACTAAACAATTATATTTTGTTTTGGTTTTTTTTTTGATCTGGTTGTGTAATATACATGTCCTTATGATTAAAGTGATTTTGGCCTAATGTTTCTGTTTATTAATGTGATTGTCATTATAGAATAATTTTAATTTAATATTTTATAAGGTAAAGATTCTAACTTGCTATAAAGTATAGCTCTTTAAGAAATATTTCTCTTTCTCAATTCTAACAGATCTACCAAAAGTTTTAAATCTTCATTCATTAAATTCAGGAACAAAAGATGTACCAATAACAGTAACTTTTTACTTATTGTCTTTCTAATTTG
>NW_006961660.1:0-451 GCF_000164805.1 Carlito syrichta
GAATGACCCCCAGAAGGCATAGGTGGCTGATGAGTCAGTGACCTGGACCCTCAGATCTTGTCCTGAGTGCCAGACAGGGCCTCTGGCAGGGGCTGGTGACCACTGGGGTCTGGGAGCCCAGAGAGGTGAGCAGCACTCAAGAAAAGTGCCCATCGATCAGAGTGGAGGGGCACCAGGTCTCGTGTCCCCCCTCCTGCCTATTCCTCACAGGCTCTCACAGTCACTGCATGGTTCCTGCTCACGAGACCACCTGGGATCAGAGTGGAGGGGCACCAGGTCTCAGAGGGTGACAAGGTGTGGGCCTGTAAGCTGGTCTCGGGGCTGAGCTGCGGAGGCTGCTGGACCATGAGCAGGGCAGAGGAAGGCTGCTGTTGCAGTCTAAAAAGGCTCTGGGACAGGGCATGGCTGTTGGAGGTGGGCAGCGGGAATATGAGTGAGCTGCGTGATCTCA
>NW_006961661.1:0-952 GCF_000164805.1 Carlito syrichta
AGGACCGGAAGTTCCTGGGGATCTCTAATGACAGATTTATGGAACCCACGGAGCAAGTAACTCTGAAAAAAGTAGGGAGCTTGAAGTCCAGATAGCTGATTAAACCTTTTGAAGAGGCCCTGTAGATTCTGGCGAATGAGGACTCCTAGAACCGGATTTCCTTTTCGTTCTCAGCAAGATGCCCTGATTTTCCCTTGTGATGTGGATCCTAAAACTCTGTATACAAATAGGCACATGCCCAGAAGTTTCCTAGGGCGTGGAATCCATGAATCCTGATTACCCTTAAAAGTACCTAATAAATATTAGGCAAATTCAAAACACTAGGGCCCTATCCATATTGAAGGACAAACGGAAGTCTTAGGATTACAAAGTACATCTTAAGACGAGAGTTACTGATAAATATGGCAATAAGAATCTTTGGGTCCTGAAATCTGCCCTGTGTTGTCCTGAGGAATCCAGTGGACTTGTACATTGGAGCAACATCTAAACCCAAGGGCTTAATTTCGAATAGCTGAACTACCAGAAGATTCTGAAGTATGAGGTAAGCCTGAACCCAGGGCTTACATTCAAAAAACCCGAAATGATTACTGTGTCCTGGAATTTGGCGTTAGAAGATGCAGAATCTTAATGGACTTGTAGAGCCATATTTTTGTTTAAACTATCGAGAGGAACAGAATATTCCTGGACTTATGGAATGACTGATTCATAATATCCACATAGAAAACAGCTCTGAAATGTATGGGGAAGTCGAAGCAAGGAGTCTTGTAGGCCTTAGCAAGACGCCCTGTACATTATAGGAATTGAGGACTCATGTAACCCAGATTCTTTATTCTCCTTAGAAAGAGCCCGTGTAGTTTCCTGTATATGAGGGCTCCCATTCCCCAGATTCCTGCTTCGAAATCCTGATTCTTGTTTAGCCCTTAGCAAGACGCCCAGTAGATTTTTGCCATTG
>NW_006961663.1:0-668 GCF_000164805.1 Carlito syrichta
CAGCCCGAGCAGCTTGGCCAGACCTCACCTCGAAAAGAAGCCAAAAAAAAAAAAAAAAGAGCTGAATTTGTTGGTGCAGGTCTTTCATTCTGGCCCCTCTGAAAGCTGCGGCCTGATGATCTCCAGAGCCCATTCTGTGGCGTTCACAGTGGCTGAGTGCGGTCCCAGGCCATTCAGAAACACAGGTGAGTGGATGACTTGAACCTGCATGTTTGACACCAGCCTGGGACATGAGGCAAGACCTCGTCTTGAGCATCAAAAATAAATCCAAAGATTATCCTGACCTGGTGGCCCAGGCCTGTGGTTACAGTCATTTGGGGGCCCAAGGTGGGAGGATTACCTGAGCCTGTCAGGAGAAGTCCCTGGTGGCTGAGAGCATGCCACTGTGCCATTGCCTGAATGACAGAGAGGGATTCCAACTCCAAAATATAAAGACCACCACCACCACCACCATCTCTGCCTCTTCACGCCAAGAGTAACCCTCAGGGATAGGAGAGGAAAAGGCACTTTTCATCCTGTGGCTCTCGGGGGGTATCAAAAGTGGCCACCAGGCACATCCTTCCCATGCCTTTGGTCACACACCCCAGAGGGCATGTTTCCACCCAAAACACTCGTACTTCACAGAAAGATGTGTGTGAGCTCAAGGAATAGACGTCCCAGAGCTAGGG
>NW_006961664.1:0-730 GCF_000164805.1 Carlito syrichta
TCCCTTTCTCCAAAGTGGCCCCTGGGAGAGGCGAAGCGGGTCCACCCTGAGGAACAAGGCTGGAGGAGGGGTGGGAGCCCCAGTGGAGACTTGCCCATGTGCCAGGCACACCCCCCACGGAGACCCTGGCAGGTTACTCCAGCCACCCTCTCTGGGGTTGCAGGTCGTCAGAATGCAGTGGACTTTGCTATGGGGCCCAAGAGGGGTGTGGAGGCTGGGCACAAGGGCTCACTGCTCTCATCCCTGTGCTCTGGAGGCTGAGGTGAAAGGATGGCCTGAGCCCCCAGTTTTGAGACCAGCCCAGGCACCTTGCCCATACCACGTCTCTACAAGAAGCCAAAAAAATGAGCTGAGCTTGGTGTCGCAGGCCTTCCATTTCGGCCACCTAAGAGGTCACTGCGCGTGGATTGCCACAACCCAACCGGTGGAGTCCATGGTGGCTGAGAGCTCTGGCCTGGGTAACAGAGTGGGACTCTGACTCAGAATAATACCTACCACCACCACAACCACATACCAGTCTGAGGGGCTCAGCTAGGCATCCTGGTCCTTCAGAGGTGCAGGCAAGTGGATGGCCTGAGCTGCAGGGTTGACACCAGCCCAGAAAAAGTGGTGAGACTTCTATTCGGTCACCAAAAATAAATGCAAAGGTAATTCGGGCATGGTGGCACAGGGCTGTGGTTTCAGCCACTCGGTGGGCCAAGACAGGAGGACTACCTGAGCAGGGAAGGTG
>NW_006961665.1:0-726 GCF_000164805.1 Carlito syrichta
CTGACGATTTGGAAGCAAAAACTCTTATATACCAACATTCATTCACCCCAAATGTCAAGAGGGCCCTGGAATGCAAGATTGCTGGATCCCCTTTAAGAATACGTCCTAAATATGTGCAAACCCCTAATCCCAAGTTTTGAAATCAATTTAAAAATCCAGCAGTAGTTTCTGGATTAGGAGGTAAACCTGAAGCCAGAAATTACACTAAAAATGGAGAGATGATTCATTAGGTTGTGGAATCTGACCTTACAACCTCCTGCGAAAAAAGCCAAGCAGAAGGCCAGATTCTGTATTACAACTAAGAAGAGTAGCAGCTGGTTCCTGGCGATTGGTAAGGTCAGATTTTTGCTACGGATATAGGAATTAGCTCTGAAAACTGTGGGTAATGGGACTCCCAAATGCCTGATTAGCATTTAGAAAAATTCTATAGGCTTCTAGTTATGAGAACTTCCTTAAGCCAGGGGAAAATTAGTAACTGCCCAGAAGTTTGCTGGGCACATGGAAGCTGATTCTTCTTGTTCCACATTGGTAACATGAGCAGAAGCTTTCCAGGGACAGTGTTTCAGATTCCTGTTCCGATCTTATCAATACGACCAGATTTTACCCAGTGCCCTGAAAGTCCAGACCCATGGCTCCCAATAGAAAGACTCCAGAATCTTCCTGTGCACTTGGAAACTAGACCACTGTACCCTCCCAAAAATTACCTTCTAAATATGGTGCAACACC
>NW_006961665.1:2030-3964 GCF_000164805.1 Carlito syrichta
GTTTTTTTCCCAGGGACGTGGAATCCGTGATTCCTGGCTACCTTTAAAAATATGTACTACATACTTAGCGTCCTCAAAAGCCCCAGCCTATATCAAGTAGATACACAAACGAAGTTGTAGGATTTCAGGGTACATCTTAAGACAAGTGTTGCACAAAAATATGGCGAGAAGATTCAGTCCTGGAATCTGGTGTAGTTGCCCCTGGAAACCAACTGAATTGCAGACTGGTTCTTGGTTATAACAATCAAGAAACAAGAAGCTGTTGGAAATCTGCAATGACACTTATCCTTTCCAAGTGGCAAGTTACTCTGAAGAATTTGGAGAACTAGAAGCCCAGATTCCAGAAAAGCCCTTATAATGGAGCACTGTAGAATTCATGGATTGAGGCCTCCCATAGCCCAGATTCCTTTTTTATTATCAGAAAGACACCCGGAAGTTTTCTGGTGATCTAGATGTCCAAACTCTTACATACCAATTCTCATAGCGCTAGAATTTTCCCAGGGACCTGGAATCCAAGATTGCTGGTTGCCCCTTAAGGATAGGTTCTAAATATGTGGGAATCCCTAATCCCATATTCTGAATACCAAAACGAATGTCCAGCACTATTTTCTAGACTACGAGGTAAATCTGAAGTCAGTGGTCTCATTAACTAATGGAAAAATGATCCTTTGTGGAATCTGGCCTTTCAGAACCCTGTGAAACATATGGACCTATAGGCTGGATTCTCAGTTACAACTATCAAGAGGTGCAGCACATTCCTGGGATCGGTAATGCCGATTTGTGGTATGCATATAGGACGTTGCTTTGAATAATATGGGGACAAGGACTCCCAGATTCCAGATTAGCATTTACCTAAAGTCCCTGTCGATTCCTAAGTATGAGCACTGTCTTAAATTAGGGATAAGTTAGCAACTGGTCCAGTTACATGTAAAACGAGTGTCCTGGTTCTTTTTTCATAAAACGTGTAGAAACTTTCAAGGGACACAGTGACCCAAATTCCTATTTCGTTCTCAGCAAAACAATGAGATGTTTCCTGTTGACCTGTAAGTCCATAGAAAGATGACAAGAATATGCCTGGGGACATGGATTCTAAGATTCCTGGTTCCCTCCAAAAAATACCTCCTAAAAATTTGAACACCAAAACCCAAAATCCGAATTCCGAACAGTGGAGCCACTGATGTTTCTGCAGTACGAGATAACACTGAAGTCAGGGCTTACATACAAAAAATTCGAGAGGATAACTTGTGTCCTGGAACCTGGCATCAGAGGTTGCGAGTATTTAAATGGATTTGTAGCACCAGATTCTCCTTCACAGCTATCAAGAGTACCAGAGTGTTGCTGGAGTCCAGGAATTATTATTTTGTAATATCCACATAACAAATAGCTCTAAAACATGAAGAGTGCTGAAATCCTTGGTTCTTGTTTAGCCCTTAGCAAGAAACCTTGTCGATTTTAGAGACTGAGGACTCATGTAACCCAAATTCCTTATTCATCCTTAGCAAGAGGCAGTGCAGTATCCAGTATAGGATGACTGCCATTACCCAGTTTCCTGCTTCATTCTCAGCATGACACCGAGACATTTCCTGGTGATGTAGTATTCAAGTTGTTTGGATAACAATAATAAGACTCCCAGAAGTTTCTTGGGGAAATTGGAATCCAAGATTCCTGGTCCCCTTGTACAAGACACCCTAACCATGTGGGGACCTAACAGCCCAGATTCCTGATTAAACCTTATCAAGAGGCCCTGTAGACTTCTGCGAATGAGAACTGCAAGAACCCGAATTCCCTCTTCGTTCTCAGCAAGATGTTCTGATTTTCCCTGTCGATGTGGATTGCAAAACACTGTATCCATAACTACAGATGTCCAGGAATTTCCTAGGGAAGAGGAATCCATGATTACTGGTTACATTTAAAATATTTACTAAACATTTGGC
>NW_006961666.1:0-802 GCF_000164805.1 Carlito syrichta
CGGCCCTCTAACTCGGCAATGACAACCTTCTGCCAAGAAAGGACTGGGACTCTTCCCCCACCTGGCGATATTTCTTCCCCCCAAGTCCCATTATTTCTGTGTCTAAAGTTATTCGTCCTTTGAACACACCACACGCAGTTGAGAATCTTTGTATGATTCTGATTATTTTGGAGACAGAGTCTGGTTCTGTGACCCAGGCAGGTTACCAGGGACATGACCATCATTCACCACCAACCTCTAAATCATGGACTATTGCGATCCTCCTGCTTCAGCCTCTGGAGAGTGCGGGTCAAAGGGCACCATGACCCCACACCCCCTATTTAGATGGGTGCGGAAATGGGTTATCCCTTCATGGCCCAGGATGGCCTTGAGCTCCTGGGCTACAGCCATTCTCCTGGTTCAGCCTCCAAGAGTACTGGGATTCCAGGTGTGGGCTGCCACGCTTGGCCTTCTGGTTCATTTTCAATGAAAGATTGAGGCCAGATTTGGGAACTCAACCTCATCATCCCAGTGCTTTGGAAGACTGAGACCAGAGGCTGGCCAGAGCCTGGGGATACAAGATGTACCCGGGTAACTTGGAAAGAACCCTTCTCTACCTTCCATTACAAATAAGCTGGGTGTGTTGGTGCATGCCTGTCATTTCAGCTTCTTGGAAGGCCTGTGGGGTACGGCTCACCAGAACCCGGCGGGCCGATGTTGTGCTTGTCGAGAGTGAACCACCACCCTCCAGCCTGGGTGAAAGAGTGACCCCCTAGACTCAAAAATAAAATAAAATGAAAGAAACGAAGAGCATCCATTTGTG
>NW_006961667.1:0-653 GCF_000164805.1 Carlito syrichta
ATCTCCATATGACTTAATAGTTTTGTGCTTTGAGAGATGGGACATTATGGATTACTCTAGCATTTCTAGTTAGGTGGTGAACCTTAAATCTCAAGCAAGAGTCAGAATCTCTGGATCTGTTCTCACAGATTACTAGCCTTTTTTTTCAGTTTTAGATTCAGGGGGTACACATGGGTATTTGTGACATGGACATATTGTGTAGCAGTGGGGACTGAGTCTCAGGTGACCCATTCCCCAGACAGTGAACAACACCTAGTCTTGACTCAACTTTTCGGAGCAACATAGTGGGCTTTAGCAATCAATGTGCATCCCTCACTCAGAAGTCTGACACAGCCAGACTGCTAGAGTGAAAGCATGATATCCGATAAATATCCAGGTCAGTTCACAATCTGAAAGAGATTGAATTTTTCTTTTTTTTTTTTGAGTTGGGATGGTATCGTGCTGTCATCCAGAATGGAATGTAGTGGCACAACCACGTGTCACCAGAGCCTTGACCTGGGCTCAAGCAGTCCTTCTGCCTCAGCCTCTCGAGTACCTGGGACTACAGGCACGTGCCACCACACCTGGCTAATTTTGGGATTTTTGTAGAGATAAAGCCTTGTTATATTATCCCAACTGGTCTCAAACTCCTGCCTCGATCTCCTGAAGTTCTG
>NW_006961668.1:0-466 GCF_000164805.1 Carlito syrichta
CGGCCTCCCACGGAGTGCTTCGGACTCCCGCGCTGCGGGACCCCAGAGTGTGGCTCGCGGCGACCGGGACGACCGCGGAGCTGGGCCCCCCGCTGGCCGCGGAGCTGGGCCCCCCGCTGGCGGCGGAGCTGGGCCCCCCGCAGGCGGCGGAGCTGGGGCCCCCCTACCACGTCGAGGGAACGTGAGTCAGGCCGCTCTTGGACATGGACCCTTAACCGTGAGTTCACAGACTCTACTTTTCTTGTATTTTCTTACCTGTGTTGTGGCTTTTGCTGGACGTGGAACTGCTGGATTATGCATGAGAGTATCCAGTTTTCTGAGAAGTGTGTGTGGAAGGACTGCCCTATTCCCACGGAATGTATGTGGCCATAAATGTGTCCACTGATTCCTCAGTGTTCGTTCTGTTCCATGGATCAATCATTAGGGTTTTATACCATTGCCTCTGTGTTTGGTTTACTGGACTTTG
>NW_006961669.1:0-512 GCF_000164805.1 Carlito syrichta
CTGCGTTTGGTGGCTCACACCTGTCATCCAAGCACTTTGGGAGACCAAGGTGAGAGGATTGCTTGAGTCCAGGTGTTCAAGACCAGTTTGGGCAATTTGGTGGCATCTCGTCTCTATAATAAAAATCAAAATATTAGCAGGACATGGTGATGCACACCTGAAGTTCCAGCTTCTTGGAGGGTGAGGCAGAAGGATCACTGAGACTAATAGGTCGAGGCAGGGGTGGCCTTAAGTTTGCCACTACATTGCCGCCCAAAAACACAGTGAGAATCCGACTCATAAAAAGAAAGAGAGAAAGATTTGGTTGGAATTTATATCAACAAATTGAATTCTAATTCTTTAAATTTTTTGTCAGTTTAATCTTTGCTCAGCCTGGAGTGCAGTGCTCAGCCTGGAGTGCAGTGCTCAGCCTGGAGTGCAGTGACTTGTTGCTCAGCCTGGAGTTGCTCAGCCTGGAGTGCAGTGACTTGTTCATGGCCACCATAACCTCATTTCTGGACTCAGGAGATCCT
>NW_006961670.1:0-749 GCF_000164805.1 Carlito syrichta
GACCTTACAACCTCCTGCAAAAAAAGCCAAGCAGAAGGCCAGATTCTGTATTACAACTAAGAAGAGTAGCAGCTGGTTCCTGGCGATTGGTAAGATCAGATTTTTGCTACGGATATAGGAATTAGCTCTGAAAAATGTGGGTAATGGGACTCCCAAATGCCTGATTAGCATTTAGAAAAATTCTATAGGCTTCTAGTTATGAGAACTTCCTTAAGCCAGGGGAAAATTAGTAACTGCCCAGAAGTTTGCTGGGCACATAGAAGCTGATTTTTCTTGTTCCACATTGGTAACATGAGCAGAAGCTTTCCAGGGACAGTGTTTCAGTTTCCTGTTATGATCTGAGCAATACGACCAGATTTTACCCAGTGCCCTGGAAGTCCAGACCCGTGGCTCCCAATAGAAAGACTCCAGAATCTTCCTGTGGACTTGGAAATCAAGGCCATTGTACCCTCTCAAAAATACCTTCTAAACATGGTGCAACACCTAAACCCAAGGTCCTAATTGCGAATATCTGAACTACCAGAGTTTTCTGGAGTATGAGGTAACCCTGAACTCAGGGCTTACATTGAAAAAACCCGAGATGATTACTTGTGTCCTGTAATTTGGCGTTAGAGGATCCAGAATCTCAATGGACTTGTAGTTCCATATTTTCGTTTAAACTATCGAGAGGACCAGAATGTTGCTGGACTTCTGGAATGACTGTTTCATATATCCACATAGAAAATAGCTCTGAAATATATGGGGATGTG
>NW_006961671.1:0-789 GCF_000164805.1 Carlito syrichta
ACTGTACACTTTCTAGCTATGCTTGTCTCTACAGAGAGGTCTGCAGCACTGTAGATAAGGTTCTCTCTGTTCCAATTAATGTAAGCCTTACCTTTCAGGTTCCTTTCGGGCACCACATGCCCGAATCCAGCTCCAGCAGATCAGGGTTTCCTGAAGGAAGAACGTCATCAGCATAAATGCAAACTTGGACACTGACTCTGTTGTTATGTAATACAGTGCCGATATATTCTTCTTTTCAAGTTCTTTTTATGCTTTTAGTTACAAACAATCTGGCTTTCAAGCCCAGTTGTATTTATTTTGTTTTGATCATTGTTCTAACTGCCATGAAATACTGTCTCTCTTCCCTCAAATTTGTTACAATGTATTCAATAATAGAATGTGTAAAGCATGTAATTTTTCACAATGTGTTTTCTGTAATTATTAACCCTTACCATCTAAACTTTTAACAACTTAATGTCTAACTTATTATTTCCTAATATTTCAGTTTTTCAAAATATCATTAGAAAACCTTTTCTACTGTTTCAACCTTTCTATATTAATCATCTATTCTAAAAAGCAAAACCTTAGTGTATACTGCAAATTATAGGGCCATCCATCTGTTTTCTGGTATAAATGGCCACACCTAAGATTAAAACACTCATAATCATCACAACACTTTTTTGTTATGCAAAAAATACCTATATAACACTTAACAATTAAGCAAAATGAAACAATATACCCAAAGCTCCTAATCAACAACCATCGTAAAAAAAAAAAACTAATAAACCTATTATGATCCCAAACATGATG
>NW_006961672.1:0-822 GCF_000164805.1 Carlito syrichta
CACAGCAATCTGGATGGACTTAGATTCTATAATACTGAGTGATCTTTCACAGAAACAAATAACTGAGTATCACATGTTCCCATTCATAAGTGAATCCTGAACAATTATCGTAATACTATAAGAGAATGACTGGCAGCAGTGGGAAATTACCTGGAGGGGGACAGTGAAGCAGGATTGCCAGTAGTGGGAATCTGCCTGGGGAAGTGGGGGCACATCTCATTCACATGGGTACATGCATAATGAACATTTGTATTTGTATGCCTCACCTTGAATTGTACCCCACATCTCACAGTCATAAGTAATCCTCAATCAGGACAGATCACTGAGAGTTAACTAAGTTTTAAAAAGTAACTACTTGTTAAGTTTTTAAATTTATGAGAAACAATTTTTGAACTTTATGAAATATCACTGACATCCCTATCATGACTCACAATACAAAACAGCACCTTCTGATGTTTTTCACACAACATGTCTCAGCAATGAACCACGACTAGGCTAAGAAGTTTAATATTGGTGTCCTCACAAATTTCATGTTTCCTTCTTGGGTAACATTTTCAACTTATCTCAATGATCATTATGTATTTTGTAAACAATTTTAAAGTCCCTCTTGGAAGAATACAGGATCTTACATTTAATTAAATAATCAAGAATAATGTTTCCAACATAAAATTTTGAGTTAATTTATCGACAGAGGAGTGTTGAATAACCTAACCAGTAACCACTTTCCAATCTACTTTATATTCCATTCATATTAAGAATAAAACTGTATAAATGTTTTAAAACAATTTTGAATTGAAAGAAATGCCCATTTCATACTCTGAA
>NW_006961673.1:0-732 GCF_000164805.1 Carlito syrichta
AGAGGAGAGCCGGCAGGAACCCAGCCACAGAAGCTTGGAAACTCACACACCATACTGGGGGCAGTCATTTGGACGGGGTTGGGATTGAAAGGTGCTGAGCTTTGGCACCTTCCCATGTGGAGGACAGGGACTGAGGGCAGAAGGTTTGCAGGAGAATGAATTTCTTTTTCTTTCTTTTTCTTTCTTTCTTTCTTTCTTTCTTTCTTTCTTTCTTTCTTTCTTTCTTTCTTTCTTTCTGTCTTTCTTTCTTTCTTTCTTTCTTTCTTTCTTTCTTTTCTTTCCTCACTACGTTGCCGAAACTACTCTCAAACTGCCCAATTCGAGCCATCCACTTGGTCTAGGTCTCCCAAACTGCTGAGTTCAAAGGCTTTCCATTTGATCGACATCCTAGTCTCCTGCCTGGTTTTTAACTCTGGGCCAGAGGTGATCCTCCTACCAAGGTATGCCATCAACCAAGGTTTACTGGATTTTAATTAGGGTCAAAATTGGGGCTTTCTAGGGTGTCCAGCCTGGTCTGGAGCTCCTGGGCTCTGAACATCTTCATGTCTCGGCCTTCCCAATTGGCAAGGAGACAAGTGTGAGTCACCCAGCCGTCCCTTCTCCCCTAAAGGTTTGAGAGTCACGCCCTCCTTTTCCCTGAGGTGCCCCCTGGGAGGAGATAGTGGGTCTACAATGGGGAACAAATCAAGAGGAGAAGTGGGCAACCTGATGGAGACACACCCATGCACCAGG
>NW_006961674.1:0-747 GCF_000164805.1 Carlito syrichta
GCTCTTTGCAGATATGATCGTGTACCTTGAAAACTCAAGAAAATCTGTCAAAAACCTCCTTACACTGATAAAGGCCTTTGGCAAAGTCTCAGGATACAAAATAAATGTACAAAAGACAATCGCATTTCTCTATACCAATAATAAACAAACCAGAAGCCCAAATAAAAAGCACAATTCCAATCACAATAGCCACACAAAAAATGAAATACCTTGGCATCTTCCTAAGATGTGAAAGACTTTTACAATGAAAATTACAAAACACTGCTCAAAGAAATTAAAGATGACACAAACAAGTGGAAAAATATTCCATGCTCATGGATTGGAAGAATCAACATTGTGAAGATGTCCATCTTACCTAAGGCAATCTACAGATTCAATACCATACCCATCAAATTACCAGCAACATTCTTCTCAGACCTAGAAAAGACAACATAGGAATTCATATGGAAACACAAACGTCCAAGAATAGCCAGAACAATACTCAGTAGAAAAAAACAAAGCAGGTAGTATCACATTACCTGACTTCAAACTTTACTATAAAGCTACAATCATCAAAACAGCTTGGTATTGGTATAGGAACAGGCATATAGATCAATGGAATAGAACTGATCAACTCATCTTCGACAAAGCCTCCACCACCTACCACTGGGGAGAGGAGAACCTATTCAGTAAATGGTGCTGGGAAAACTGGCTGACCACATGCAGAAGATTGAACAGGACCCCTATCTATCCCCATGCACAAAGGTT
>NW_006961675.1:0-798 GCF_000164805.1 Carlito syrichta
CTGGCCGAGGCCACCATCCTGTGCTACTAGCTGCAGTGTGACCAGTCTGTGGCAGCCCCCACAGGGGCCCATTTCAGGACAGGCTTTGGCAAGATCCTGCTGGATGATATGCAGTGTGTGGGCAGTGAGAGCCACCTGGGGCAGTGCATGCACAAGGGTTGGGCCAGGCACAACTGTGGGCACCTGGAGGATGCTGGTGTCATCTGCACAAGTGAGGGCTGTCACCTCCCAGAATGTCACTGTTTTTGTATCTTTTCCAATACACTCAACTGACTTTCTCAGAAGTCATTAAGTAGTTTGTTGTCATAAGCCCTGAATAATAAACCATGTTATTATATAAGGCTTATAATAAGCCATGTTGATACTTTTCAAACCTCAGGTACTGGTGAACCAACAGTTCCCACTCCCACCCCAGGGTCTGAAGCTGCTTCCTCAGTGTATACCCTGGCAGGTAGGTCAACTTCGTGGTTACATTTCTTTTAGGTTCGATTTACCTTTTAGAAAACACTTTCTATACTATAGTAAAGATACTTAAGGGACAGCAAAATTGTGCAATTCCTCCTTACTTTGCAAGGACCATTGATAAGGATAAAAGGGGCAGGAGATTTTTCCAAATGGGACATTTATTCCATTATCTGAAATTCTTCAAGAATTTCTTTCTCTGTCTACCAGTAGCTATGACTGGGAAATCAAAGTTGTATCCTACTGACGAATGAACTGAATTCATTCGTATTAAATCAGTTTTTAACATGTTCCAAAGAGGTTAAAAGACCTGCCTATCTGTATGCAAATCAGTAA
>NW_006961676.1:0-690 GCF_000164805.1 Carlito syrichta
CTCCTGGTGGGCCATGTCAGCCTTGGCCTTGCTTTGAACAGCCTCATCTGGTCCATGAGCTGGATCTGCAGCAGCATCTCCTTGTGCATCGTCTCCTTTTCAGAGACCAGCTGTTAATAGGCAGCCACCTGCTGCTGGTAGGCAGCCACATACTGCAGATGGAACAATGCTGATCTTGCTACCTCTGCAGACTCTGAGCCTGCTGGTGCTTCAGTTCCACCTGCAGGAAGACTCCAGGTCTGAGGCCAGGTGGTAGCCTGTTTCTAGATCCCAAGCCTATAAATAGGGAGACAGAGACACCGTGGGCCCTGCTGCCTCACTCCCGGCCTAAGTGACAGCCCCCCTTGACCAAAGGCCACCCCTTCACCCAAACTCACACCCCATCACCTTCTTTCCCACCACTTTAACTTTAAGCAACACATGGGTGTAACAGCAGAGAGAGTCAACCAATATCTACTGTTAGCTACACACAAAATGTCCACTATTTTACATGAACTATTTCATTTAAGTTCAACACATGTATGAGGAAAATGCCTCACTGCCGTGTGTGTGTGTGTGTGTGTGTGTGTGTGTGTGTGTGTGTGTGTGTGTAGGGTCTCATTCTGTGGACCACTCTGGACTGCAGTGGCAAAAATCAAGACTCACTGCAACCTTGACTTTGGGGGCCACAAGCAATCCTCCTGAGCTGGG
>NW_006961677.1:0-788 GCF_000164805.1 Carlito syrichta
ACACAGGAGTCACCACATGCGATTCGAGTGTTTATGGTATGGGGAGCGAAGGGATCTTGCTATATGGCCCAGTCTGGTCTCGAACTCCCAGGCTTTAGCGTTACCCTGCCTCAGCCTCTCAAAGCCACAGACCAATTATCTGCCAATCCACCATCTTTCTGGAACTCTACGTACAAAGGCTGAGACTTCCTTCACCAATGATCTCTGTCTGTTCTTGATGATCCTATTTCCATACACAAATGGATGCTCTTCTTTTCTTTCCCTTTTTTTGAGTCAGAGTCTCACTCTGTCACCCAGCCTGGTGGGTGATGGCTCGTTCACTGCCACCAAACCTCACACCACCAGGGTCCTCTCGGCCCTCTGAGGAGCCAGAATGACAAGCATGTGCCACCACACCCAACTCATTTGGGTTTGAGGGTAGAGATGAGGTCCCACATAGTTGCCTGGGTGTGACTTGGATCGGCAGGCTCAGGTCGGTCGCTAGCCTAGGCCTCCCAAAGCACTGGAATGACGAAGATGAGCCCCGAGGTCGGCCTCGATCCTTCGTAGAAATGAACCAGAAGGCCGGGCACGACGGCCCATACCTGGAAACCCAGCACTCTGGGAGTCTGAGGTGGGAGGATGACTGGTGCCCAGGAGGTCAAGGTCAGCCTGGGACACACTGGGAGACCCCATCTCCAAACCCATTCAAACACGAGTTCTGAGTTTGTGGTGCCAGACGTCTCTACCAATCTGGACGCTGAGTGGGAATATTGCCGGATCCCATGATTTCGAGGCTGGCAGTGAAA
>NW_006961678.1:0-512 GCF_000164805.1 Carlito syrichta
CCTGCCTGGGCACTTGGTGAGACCTCATCTCTACAATAAAAAAAAATAGCCGGGTGTGTTCTTGCATAATTCCAGCTACTTGGAAGCCTGAGGCGGAAGGATTGCTGGAGCCCAGCAGGTCGAGGCTGCGGTGGCTAGGAGCGTGCCACGGCACTCCAATCTGGGCGATGGAGGGAGATTCCAACTCAAAAAAAAAAGAGAGAGTGAGAGATAAAAGAAAGTGATTGGCAGTAGTGGGAAACTGTCAGGGGAGGGGGGATGGGAGTTGCAGTTGAGGGAGGGAAACTGCTCCTCCTTGGAGTCTTAATTAAGTTTCCTGAGCATAAGCAATGCTGTTTGTAATGACATAATTGCCAATACTAAATTCCATTGGCACTCAGATAGCACCTGCTGGCTGAAGCATTGCATGAAAGGAAGGCTTATGCATATCTGATGTAGGTTTCTATTTCTGAAAAAAACTACACTCCCCCTTTCATGGTGGGAGGCTTAGAATGGAGTCAACCTGACACAAG
>NW_006961679.1:0-4671 GCF_000164805.1 Carlito syrichta
TAAAATGCTGGGAAGCCCGGCACGAACCACTAAGTCTGGCTAATTATTTTACTTTATTTTATTTTATTTATGGTGATTTTGTTTTATTTTGTAGAGACATGGTTTTGCTATTAGGACTAGGCTAGTCTCAAACTCCTGGCCTTAAGCCATCCTTTCACCTCGGCCTCCCAAAATGGTGGGATGACACCCAGAAACCACAAAATGTGGCTAATTTATCTTATATTGTATTGTATTGTGTTGTATTGTATTATATTATATATTTTTAATTTTATTTTACTTTAATTTACTTTACCATTTTAATTTTTTATTTTGTAGAATCAGGGTTTTGTTATGACTCCCAAGCTTGTCTCAAAATTCTAGCATCAAGCTTCATCCTGCCTTGGCCTACCAAATTGCTGGGAAGACAGCCAGAATCCACTAAGTCTGGCTATTTATTATATTTATTTCATTTTAATTACTTTTATTTTATTTTAATTCAATTTATTAAATTTTATTTTACTTTACTATAATTTTATTATTTTTTGGAGACAGGGTTTTGCTATGAGTCCCAGGGTAGTCTTAAATTCCTGGGCTAGCAATGCTCCCAACTTGACCTTACAAAGTGCTGGGATGACAGGCAGGAACCACTAAGTCTGGCCAATTATTTTAATTATTTTATTTTATTTCTATTTATTTTATTTTATTTGACTTTTTTGGTTTTAATTTTTTAGAGATTGGGTTTTCTATGAGGACCAGGCAAGTCTCAACCTTCTCCCCTCAAGTGATTCTCCTGCCTCAGCCTCCTAAAGTGCAGAAATGACAGGCAGGAAACACTAATTTTGGCTAATTATTTTATTTTGCTTTATTTTATTTTATTATAATTTACTTTATTATTTTACTTTTTTTTATTTTGTTGAGACAGTGTGTTGCTAGTAAGTCCAGGCTAGTCTAAACTCGAGGACTAAAGCAATCTTTTCACCTTGGCCTCCCAAGTTGTTGGACTGCCAGGCAGGAACCACTAATTCTGGTTAATTTTTATTTTTTTATTTTTTGGTGACAGGGTTTTGCTATGAGTCCCAGGCTAGTCTCAAACTCCTGGCTTCAAGAGATCCTCCCATCTCAGTCTCTCAAAGTGCTGGGATGCCAGTCAGGAACCACTAAGTCTAGCTAATTTTTTAATTTAATTGAATTTATTTAATTTTATTTCATTTTACTTTACTATTTATTTATTTTTATTTTTTTAGAGACAGGTGGCTGCTAGGAGTATCAGGATAGATGTGAACTCCTGGCCTCAAGCAATCCTCACTCCAGTACCTTCAAATGTTCTGGGATGACAGGCAAGAACCACTAAGTCTGGCTAATTACTTTATTTTATCATTTTATTTTGTTTTATTTTACTTTACTTACTTTTTTTATTTTTTATTTTTTAGAGTCAGGGTTTCACTATGAATCCCAGACTAGTCTCAAACTCTTGACCTTAAGTGATCCTCCTACCTCGGCCTCCAAAAATGCTGGGATGCCAGGCAGGAACCACTAAGTCTGGTTAATTATTATGTTTATTTTATTTTAATTTATTTTATTTCATGTCATTTTATTTTACATTACAATTTTATTTTTCTACAGATTTATTTTCTACAGATTAATTTTATTTTTCACAGGTTTCTCCTGTGAGTCTCAAGCTAGTCTCAAACTCTTTGCCTCAAGCAATCCTCCCACCTCAGCCTTCCAATGTGTTGGGATGACAGAGAGAAACCAGATATTATTTTATTTTATTTTACTTTACTTTACTTTAGCATTTTTTTTTATTTTTTAGAGTTGGGGTTTTTCTATGAGTCTCAGGGTAGTCTCAAGCTCCTGGCTTCAAGCAATCCTTACACCTCGGCCTCCCAAAGTGATGGGATGCCAGGCAGGAACTAATAAGTTTGACTAATTACTACATTTATTTTATTTCAATTTATTTTATTTTATTTTATTTTACTATTTTATTTATTTATTTTTTAGAGACAGGGCTATGAGTCACACGCTTGTCTCAAAATCCTGGCCTCAAGCAATCCTCCTGCTTCGGCCTCCTAAAGTGCATGGTGAGAGACAGAAACCAGTATGTCTGGCTAATTACATCTTATTTGTTTATTTTATTTCACTTTACTGTTTTTTTTTATTTTTTACAAACAGGGTTTTGCTATGACTCCCAACTTTGCCTCAAACTCCTGACCTCAAGCAACACTCCCCTCTCGGCCTCCTAAAGTGCAGGGATGAGATACAGAAACCACAATGTCTGGTTAATTATATTTTATATTATTTTATTTCACTTTACTTTAATTTTAGTTTACTTTACTATATTATTTTTTTATTTCATAGAGAAAGGCTTTTCCAATGAAGACAATGCTATTCTCAAACTCCTGTTCTCAAGCAATCCTAATGCCTCTGCCTTCTAAAATGATGTGATGCCAGGCACGAACAATTAAGTCTGACTAATTATTTTATTTATTTTATTTTATTTTACTTTACTATTTTATTTTTTTTGACAAAGGGTTTTGATGAATCCCAGGCTAGTCTAAAACTTCTGGTTTCAAGCAATCCTCCAGTCTCAGCCTGCCAAAGTTCTGGGATGAGAGACAGAAACCACTAAGTCTGGCTAATTATTATATTTATTTTATTTTTTTATTTTAATTCATTTCATTTTATTTTATTTTACTTTCTATTTTTTAAAATTTATTAGTGACAGGGTTTTGCTATGAGTCCCAGGCTGGTCCCAAACTCGTGTCTTCAAGCAATCCTCACAACTCAGCATCCCAAAGTGCTGGGATGCAAGGCACAAATCAATAAGTTTGACTAATTACTACATTTATTTTATTTTATTTTATTTTAGTATTTTAGTATTTTTATTTTTTAGAGACAGGGTTATGAGTCCCAAGCTTGTCTCAAAATCCTGGCCTCAAGTGATCCTCCCACCTCAGCTTCCTAAAGTGCAGGGGTGAGAGACAGGAACCATTGTGTCTGACTAATTATATTTTATATTTCATTTTATTTTATTTTGCTTTACTTTACTATTTTTTTTATTATGTAGAGATAGGTTTTTCCAGTGAAGCCCATGCTGGTCTCAAACTCCTGGCCTCTAGCAATTGCCATGCCTTGGCCTTCTAAAATGATGGGATGCCAGACATTAACCGCTTAGTCTGACTAATTATTTTATTTTATTTTACTTTACTTTTTTATTTTTTTATTTTTTCAAGACAAGGTTTTGCTATGAGTCCCAGGCTAGTCTAAAACTCCTGGCTTCAGGTGATCCTTCTGCCTTGGTCTGCCAAAGTGCAGGGATGACAAACAGGAACCACCAGGTCTGGCATATTATTATATTTATTTTATTTTATTTTATTTTACCTTACTTTCCTATTTAATTTTTTTAATTTTTAGAGAGAGGGTTTGGCTTTGAGTCTCAGGCTGGTCTCAAACTCCTGGACTCAAGTGATCCCCTTGGCTCTGCATCCTAAAGTACAAAGATGAGAGAGAGGGTCCACTATGTCTGAATAATTATATTTTATTATTTTATTTTATTTTACTTTACTATTTAATTTTTTTATTTTTTAGAGACAGGTTTTTTTTTATGACTCCCAGGTTTGTGTCAAACTACTGGCCTCAAGAGATCCTCCCTCTTCGGCCTCTTAAAGTACAGGGATGAGAGACAGGAAACACTATGTCTGGATAATTTATTTTATTATTTTATTTTACTTTACTATTTTATTTTTATTTTTTGGAGACAGGGCTTTGCTATGACACCTGGCTTGTCTCAAACCCCTGACCTCAAGTAATCCTCCTGCCTCAGCCTCCCAAAGTGTTAGGAAGACAGGTAGAAACCACTAAGTCTGGCTAATTATTATATTTATTTCATATTAATTTCTTTTTTAAATTTTATTTCACGTTTTTAAATTTTATTTTACTTTACTTTTTAAAAAAAATTTTAGAGACAAAATTATACTATGAGTTCCAGGCTGGTCTCAAACTCCTCACCTCAAGCAATTCTCCCACTTAAAGGACAGGTATGAGAGACAGGAATTACTATGTCTGGCTAATTTTATTTTATTGTATTTTATTTTACTTTTCTTTACTTTCTACTTTACTTAACCTGGCTTTACATCACCATATTATTTTTTAATTTGGAGAGTCATGGTTTTGCTATGAGTCCCAGGCTAGTCTCAAACTCCTGGACTTCAGCATTCCTCCTGCCTCAGCCTTCCAAAGTGCTGGGATGACAGACAGCAACCACTATGTCTGGTCAATTATCTCCATTTATTTTATTTTATCTTATTTTTTATTTGATTTTAATTTATTTTGTTTTATTTTTATTTTTGAGAGAGAGGGTTTTCTATGAGCAACAGGCAAGTCTCAAATTCCTCAAGTAATCCTGCCTTCTTGGCTTTCCAACGTGCTCGGATGACAAGCAGAAGCCACTATGTCTGGCTAATTATATTTTATATTTTATTTCATTTTACTTCACTTTACATTACTTTAGTTTATTTTATTTTACCTTACTGTATATACATATTTTATTTTGGAGAGACATGATTTTGCTAAGAGGATTAGGCTAGTTTCAAACTACTGGCCTCAAGCCATCCTTCTGCCTTGGCCTCCCAATGTAGTAGATGACAGCCAGGAACCACAAAACTTGGCTAATAATTTTATTTTATTTTATTT
>NW_006961680.1:0-1006 GCF_000164805.1 Carlito syrichta
TCAGGGGACAACTCCGGCCATTCTTTTCAGGTTCCCGGGTCATAGAAAGGGACCTGGCCTCGTGGTGGGGCCCCAAGAGGGGTGTGGAGGCCTGGCATGGGGGCTCATGCCTGTCACCCCGGTGCTTTGTGAGGCTGAGGCTATAGGATTTCCTGAGCCACAGGGTTCGAGATAAACCTGGCCACCTTGGTGAGACCTCGTCTCTACAAGAAGCCAAATAAATGAGCTGGGCATGGTGCACATGCCTGTCATTGCAGCCATTCGGGAGACTGCAGCACGAGTATCTCCAGGGTCCAGCTGGTGGAAGCTGCATTGTCTGAAATTGGGCACCTGTGCTCCAGCTGGGTGACAGAGTGGGACTTTGACTCAGAATAATAATAACCACCACCACCACAACCACTGACTGGGCTCGTAGGCTCAGTCTGGCATCCCGTTCCTTCTGATGTCAGGTGAGTGGATGGCATGAGCTTGTGGCTTTTAGACCAGCCCAGTACACTGGGCATGAGGATTGCCTGAGCCCAGTCCGGCAGGTGAAGTCCACCATGGCTGTGAGCATGCCCCTGCACTCAGACCTGGGCAAGAGAGTGGAATTCAGACTCCAAATAATAATAATCACCACCACCGCTACTATCATCATCACCCCTGCCACCCACTGGGAGGAGTCACTCTCATGTATGGGAGAAGAAATGCACTCACCCTGTCGTTCACATGAGGTTTCAAAGGTGGCCACTGGGTAAGTCCATCCTGTGCCTTTGTCCACGCATCCCAGAAGGCCTGCCTCCACCCTTCACACTTGTGCCCCATGATAAAGGCATGTGTGAACTCACGGAACAGGCAACCCTGAGTTAGGGCCGTCATTGGGCACAGAGCAATAAAAATGGAGTGGCAACGCTGTGGCCAATCCAGGTTCCGGTCACCCAGTCTGCCACCTTCGGGGGGGAGGGTTGATTCCTCTCCTGATCACTCCATCATCCCCCACCCATGCCAACCTATTGCTGGAGAGTCG
>NW_006961681.1:0-878 GCF_000164805.1 Carlito syrichta
TAATTTCAAATAACTGATAGAGATACAGACAATAACGTGAGAAATCCCAGACACCTGTTAAAATACAACTGTAAGAAAGAAGTTTCTGTTCACATTTTTGGAGTTAGTACAAGAGTTCACACCATGTCCTCATTACAGAAAGGAGGTTCTGAAAATCTCACTAGGCTTGTCCGTCTCTTGCCAAGGTGGGTTCAAGGAGCAATCAGTGCCAACAATGAGAAGCACAGGCCAAGGAAACTGGGCTCACCTGTATCGGGTGTGACCTCTGAAAACACGTGCTTCTGCTTGTAATTCTACATCTGTAACGTGGCATTGTCATTTATGCTACATCTAATGTTTTTCCTGAAATTTTGAAAATAAATAAGATTATTTGTGCTAAAATTACAATATGTGAATTTCTTGTAGATTCATTGTACTTTATAAAATTAAGAAATAGGTGATATTTATTATGAAAGCATGAGATAATAATGAGATGAAGATTTCCAAATGCATTCCTTGTCAACAAACTCCCCCAGGACCCTCCCACCTGCTCTGCATCCTACACTCTCTAAAGTGCTCATCCAGAACTTGCTATATATCAGGAGACATTCAAATACAGCCCTCCTTATGCTGATGAAAACCAGCCAAGCCAAGACCTGCATTTCTGGGAGAGAAGCACCAGCCCAGGCATTTCCAGGTGTCCCCATACTGGATCAGGACAGAACACAGACAACTCACCATGTAGTCTAGGTTCAACCGGGTTTTCCTCTTTGTTGTTTTAATAGGTGATTTATGGAGACTAGAGATATTGAGTTTGAGAGAGGAAGTGAGTGAGAGAAACAGTGGACATATGTGACAGTTTATGACCAGGATGCCTCTGTGTTTGCAGGTATACAGTG
>NW_006961682.1:0-660 GCF_000164805.1 Carlito syrichta
AGACCAGGGTGTCGACTAAATGGAAAGCCTGTGATTGCAACAGTTTGGGAGGCCCTGACCGAAATGATGGCTCAAGTTGGGTGGTTTGAGAGCAGGTTGGGCATCCTAGTGAGGAAAGAAATGAAAGAAACAAAGAAACAAAAAAAGAAAGAAAGGAAGAAAGAAAAGAGCAAGAAAGGAAGGTAGGAAGGAAGGAAGAAAGGAAGGAATGAATGAAGGAAGGAAGGAAGGAAAGAAAGAAATCCATTCTCCTGAAAACCGTCTTTCCCCAGCTTTTCTCCCCACTCTCCCCACTTATGAGAGTCCCCCAACCTCATCACCTTCCAGGCCCAAAACCCCCAATGGCGGCACCCTCTGGTGTGAGGGTTCCCAAATCTCTCTGGCTTTGTTCTTTCATCTCTCCCAATCCCATTTTTCCTGGCTCTAAATCCAGTCGCCCTGTGAAAACACCGCATGCAGTTGAAAAACTGTGTACAATTCTGTTGTTTTTGGAGACAAGGTTTGGCTCTGTCGCCCTGGCTGGGGACTGGGGACACAACTGACATTCTCTGCCAGCCTCAAAATCACAGACTCCGGCAATCCTGCCACCTCAGCCTCAGTTGTGGCTGGGATGATGGGCACCTTGACTCAAGACTCCCTGTTTGGATGTGTGTGGAGACA
>NW_006961683.1:0-5566 GCF_000164805.1 Carlito syrichta
TGGTATGTCTTTGGGGTAGCAAAAAGGGAAATGTTCAATAGCCTCCACAGTTAATGGACTTATAATCTAGAAGGACAAGCACATGCCAAACAAAGCAAACATGAGAAATACAAGAACAATTCTGCAGGTTGTATTCTGGGTGTGGACAACTTGGATTATGCAGTCTAGGGAAAACCTGAAGGAACTACATGTTGGACCAACAGGAATATTTTAACAATAAGATAGCTTTATGATTTTTTTTTTTGAGTTGGAGTCTCACTCTGTCACCCAGACTGGAGTGCAGTGGCCGCTCTCGGCCACCGCAGCCTCGACTTGCTGGGCTCCGGCAATTTTTCTGCCTCAGCCTTCCAAGTAGCTGGAATTACAGGCACATGCTACCACACCCGGCTGCTTTTTTGATTTATTGTAGAGATAAGGTCTCGCTGCCCAGGTGGGTCTTGAACCTGCAGGCTCAGGTAATCCGCTCACCTCAGCCGCCCAAAGGCGTGGGATTACAGGCTGAGCCACCAAGCCCGGCAATGATTTTTTTTTTTTTTTTGAGTCAGAGTCTCACTCTGTTGCCCAGGTTGGAGTACAGTGGCATGCTCATGGCCATCACAGCCTCAAACTCCTGGGCTCAGGTGGTCCTTCCTCCTCAGTCTTCCAAGTAACTAGAACTACAGGTGTGCACCACCATGTCCAGTTAGTTTTTTGATTTACTGTAGAGATGAGGCTGGTCTCAAATTCATGGGCTCAGGCAATCCTCTCGCCTCCACTTCCCAAAGTTCTGGGATTACAGGCATGAGGCACCACATCCAGCCTAGCTTTATGATCTTAAAAAACCTGTTGTCCCACAAAAGTATACAATGGCAGGAGTGAAGTCTTTGTGGAGATGAGAAGAAATGGGATTCACAAGGGAAAGGTTGGCCTTAGTTGGAACCCTGGGCTGTTTACTCTGGGCAGTATCAGGAGAGAAAGCAGGGCATGTGGTACAAATGCAGATGGTTTGGAAGGCCTGAGGGTGAAGTGCTGGAAGTTTTTTTGTGATTGTCTCAGTTTTCATTGACTAGAAATAAATAGTCCTGAAGTAAAATTGGTGAGATGTAGTTACCTCAGACGCCAAGGTTTGAGAAGCAGTTTATCCCCTTCTGGAGTCTCAAGGTGATAAATAACATATTAAAGGCTATGAAAAGTCCTGCAACAACAAATATTGACTTCAGAAATGCCCAACTGCTATGATAACATATGGATACATAACACACCTTAAATTCTGAGGAATTTGTGTTCCTGGGTATTCTCTGATATATATTTGGGAGAGACTGTCATCACCTAATTGCCTCATCTCAGACAAAATGCCCTTTAAATTTGTGTCTAACATTGTAACAGAACCAAGACATAGAAAATCTTCTCTGGCCCCAGAAACAATAGCCTATGTTGGGGAGGGGCAAAAGTTTGGAGAAAGACTCCTTTGTTGTGCAGGTATGCAGTAATAGCTGGAAGAGGGAACTGGTACACTGCAAAAACCCTCTGATGTTACACCTCACCATAAGCACCAGGCATCAGCATCCCATGGCTAGAGAATTTTGAAACCTTGATACAACACTGATAACCTACATTCATCTCAATTCCCAACTAGATTTACTAACACTAATGGCCTGACACAGAAGAGGTGTGCCCATTTCTGGGTGTAACACTATTTACCTCAGTAACTACTGTTCTAGACATAATTCCCAGCATTCAATAAAAAACAATGAGACCCTCAAAAAAAGCAAGAAAAATCCATCCAACTGCCAAGAAACACAGCAATCAACACAAACATAATGAGAGGTGACCCAGATGTTGGAACAATCAGACAGGTATTTTAACATAGCTATGATTAATATGTTAAATAATTTCATGGAAAATGTAAACAGCATGCATGAACAAATGGTAATTTGAAAAGAAAAATGAAAAATATAAAAAAGTCATATGGAAATGTTAAAAATAGACTATACAATATCAGAGATGAAGAATTCCTTTGATGGACTCATCAGTGGGCTAACATAGCTGAGGGAAGAATCAGTAAATATGCAGGTAGGTAAATAGAAATTATCCATACTGAAACATGAAAAAGTGTTAAAAAAAAACAGAGCATTCAAGTATGTTGTGACAGTATTGAATGATACTACATACATATAAGTAAACTTCCAGAAGGAGAAAAGAAAGAGATTTGCATACAGATAGGCAGGTCTTTTAACCTCTTTGGAACATGTTAAAAACTGATTTAATACAAATGAATTCAGTTCATTCGTCAGTAGAATACAACTTTGATTTCCCAGTCATAGCTACTCGTAGACAGAGAAAGAAATTCTTGAAGAATTTCAGATAATGGAATAAACGTCCCATTTGGAAAAATCTCCTTCCCCCTTTTATCCTTATCAATGGTCCTTGCAAAGTAAGGAGGAATTGAACAATTTTGCTGTCCCTTAAGTATCTTTACTATAGTATAGAAAGTGTTTTCTAAAAAGTAAAACGAACCTAAAAGAAATGTAACCACCAAGTTGACCTACCTGCCAGGGTACACACTGAGGAAGCGGCTTCAGACCCTGGGATGGGAGTGGGAACTGTTGGTTCACCAGTACCTGAGGTTTGAAAAGTATCAACATGGCTTATTATAAGCCTTATATAATAACATGGTTTATTATTCAGGGCTTATGACAACAAACAACTTAATGACTTCTGAGAAAGCCAGTTGAGTGTGTTGGAAAAGATACAAAAATAGTGACATTCTGGGAGGTGACAGCCCTCACTTGTGCAGATGACACCAGCATCCTCCAGGTGCCCACAGCTGTGCCTGGCCTGACCCTTGTGCATGCACTGCCCCAGGTGGCTCTCACTGCCCACACACTGCACATCATCCAGCAGGATCTTGCCAAAGCCTATCTTGGAGCCACAGTCTGATCACACTGCAGCTAGTAGCACAGGATGGTGGCCTCAGCCAGGTCCTAGAGGTCGTCACACACTGTCCCCCGTGTGCCCTGGATGAGAACCTCCATGCGGCCTGAGCACCTCCCTGTGCTGTTCAGCAGCCTTGCCTCAAGACAATGGGGGATGAGCCCTCCAGTCTCTGGAAGGTTTCCTTCATACTTTCAAATCCCTAAGTGATCATATCTTCATTTTTACACATATGCAAGATCATATAGTGCTCATGCACTACACGTTACAAATAGCCAGAATAATCTTCAATTTCAAATGATAATGGGATTTTGCCATACCCTGGCTTCCAAAAGGTGAAGCTCTCGCTTAAAATTTTCTAGTACTCTTTTTTTTGGGGGGGAGGGGGCGGGCTCGGTGGCTCAACCTGTAATCCAGCAAAAAATACAAATAAAATAAAATTTTCTAGTACTCCTAAGTTTTTCTTCACGAGACTATTTTATCCATATTATTCCACATTATTCTGCTGCCATGAATGGAGATAGAAATATGAGATGTCAACATATCTAATGATGTCATAAACTTAATTTTCCATACATATATCAAAGCTAGCCTCCTCATCATCAATGACTACTTTAGTCTTAGTACAACTTGGTCCCTTTGGTCCCATAAGATTTTTTTTAATGATTTTACCATGAAAAGGAGACTAACAACAGGAACTAACATTTTTAGTTTGTGTGTTAAGTGCTAAAGCCCTAGATACCCACTAATTTAATTGTAATTTAATTTAATCTTAATTTTAACTCTAAATATCTACAATAGGTGCTAGATCCTCTACTTTAAATACATACAATTTTTAAATTTATCAATTATATCTCAATAAATCTCAAAAAATAAAATTTATATGAAAGGACAAAAAACTTCAGTTAGCCCTACCCATTTTTACAAAGAAAAAAAAAGAACAAAGTTGGATGACTCTTGCTACCTGATTTCAACACTGCTTTAAAACTATAGTAATCATGGCAGTGTGACATGGACATAAAGATAGTCATATAAATCTGAGGAATAAAACGGTGAGTTCAGAAACCTAAAGCAATCTACAGATTTAATGCAATACCCATCAAATTACCAACATTCTTCTCAGGTCTAGAAAAAACAATACAGGAATTCATATGGAAACACAAACGACCAAGCATAGTCAAAACATGTTCAGCAAAAAAAAAAAAAAAAAAAAAAAAAAACAAAGCAGGAGGTATCACAATACCAGATTTTAAACTTTACTATAAAACTACAATAATGAAAACAGCTTGGTATTGGTATAAGAACGGGCATATAGACCAATGGAACAGAATTGAGATTCCAGAAGCAAAACTCCAATTAATTAACCAACTCATCTTCAACAAAGCCTCCACCACCCACCACTGGGGAGAGGAGAACCTATTCAGTAAATGGTGCTGGGAAAACTGGCTGACCACATGCAGAAGATTCAAACAAGACCCCTATCTATCCCCATACACAAAAATTAACTCCAAATGGATCAGAGACCTAAATGTAAAACCTCAAACCATAAGAACCTTAGAAAATGCAGGATACACCCTTATGGAAGTTGGAACTGGCATCCAATTCCTGAGCAAAACCCGAAATGCCCAGGACGTAAGAGATAAGATAGACAAGTGGGACCTCATTAAACTGACAAGCTTCTGCAAAGCTAAAGAAGCCATCAAGAGAGCAGGGAGACAACCTACAGACTGGGAAAAAGTATTTGCCAACTCCAGGTCTGACAAAGGCCTAACATCTGGGATCTATAGGAAACTCAAACGTGCTGAAAAGAAAAAGACAAACAACCCCAATACAAAGAGGCCAAAAGATATGAGCAGACACTTCTCAAAGGAAGACATCAAAGCAGCCAACATAAACATGAAGAAATGTTCAACCTCACTAGTCATCAAGGAGATGCAAATTAAAACTACACTGAAATACCACCTAACTTAAGTCAGAATGGCCATTATCAATAACTCAAAAAATAACAGATGAGGGAGAGGATGTGATGAAAAGGGAACACTTCTACACTGTTGGTGGGAGTATAAACTAGTGCAGCCTCTGTGGAAATCAGTGTGGCGATTCCTAAAAGCTCTAAAAATTGATCTTCCATATGACCCTGCAATCCCCCTACTGGGAATATACCCTGAAGAACTCAAGTTACTCTATAAAAAAGATACCTTCACATGTATGTTTATCACAACATTGTTCACAATAGCAAGATCATGGAACCAACCATGCTGTCCATCAAAAGAGGACTGGATTAAAAAAATATGGTATATTTTTAAATGGAATATTACGCAGCCATAAAAAAGAATAAAATCATGAATTTCACAGCAACCTGGATGGAATTGGAGTTTATAATACTGAGTGATCTCTCACAGAAACAAAGATCTGAGTATCACATGTTCTCACTCATAAGTTAACCTTGAACAACTATCGTAATACTATAAGAAAAGGATTGACAGTGGTGGGACACTATGGGGGGGGCAGTGAGGGGAAGGGAGGTTGGATTAACAGTAGTCAATATCTGTCTGGGGATGGGGGGTATACCTCATCAACAAGAATACCTGCACAATGCATATTTTGTATACCTAACCTTTAACTGTACCTCACAATTTAAAAGTAATAAATA
>NW_006961684.1:0-627 GCF_000164805.1 Carlito syrichta
CGAGATTCTTTCACCTTAGCCTTCCAAGTAACTGAAATTACAGGCTTGGGCCACCATGCCCAGCAAATGTTTATTTGTTTGTTTTAGAGATGAGGTCTCACCAAATTGCCCAGGCTGGTTTCAAACCCCTGGGCTCAAGGAATCCTCTAGCCTCTGCCTCCCAAAATGCTGGGATTACTGGCATGAGTCACTGTACCCGGATCAGTGCCACATTTTCACAACTGTTTGGGCAGGGGAAATAAAATTATGGCCTACTCTCAAGGTCATTGCACACACATACATGTGCGTGCACGTGCGTACACACACACACACACACACACACACACACACACCCACCATGGAGGGTTTCAATCCAATTCATAATTTTCTAGCCTACAAATACTTTGAAAAATTCTCTCAGCAGATGATGAATGTGAATGACAACATTTTTTAAATGTCTTTTTAATATTGGTAAAGAAAGCTAGGAAAAGGAAAGAGGGAAGAGGGAAGCAAGAGGAAGTGAGAGGAACCACAGGCAAAACAGGTGGGAATAGCGACATCAAGAGGAAAATGAAGAGGAGGGGTTCTAGGAGGAAGGGAATTGAATCTCCGAAAAGCCTATGGGTCTTGTCAAGTGTGCCCTTGGCA
>NW_006961685.1:0-846 GCF_000164805.1 Carlito syrichta
ACAAGAGACCGATTACCTCTTGATAGAGTGTATTGCCAAGGCTTGCAATCGCCCTCCCCTCCCCCAAAATTAAAAAGTGACTTGTCTCATCTTCACTCATCAGTCATGGTCTTGGAGAAAAGGTTCAGGATCACACACCCTCTGGGGCAGACTGGCCTTTGTCACAAGCCTTTGCAGAAATATGAGACATCATTCTGGTTCCCAAGTCTTCCCTCATGACTTTCTGTGGACATGCGATTACCTAAGCCATTTTCATGACTGTAACCTCTTTAGGTAATCAGCCCACACTAAATTTCCCTTGAAAAGTGATGACTCATCATTCACTCAATCATTGACTCATCAAATAGTTTTGTGTAAAATAAAACAGAAGGATCTGAAGCAGAAGAATGGTCAGCACACTGCACTTCAGTCTGCAACAGATTGGGAGCCCAAAAAAACAAAAAAAAAGAGAGAGGGAAAAATTCACAGCTGAATTTTTCCAAGCAGTTAAAAAACAAATATTAGTTTAATTCAAACTCTTCACAAAAATGGAAGAGGATGGAATAATTCCCAACCCAGTATATGAGGCCAAAGTTAGTCTGATAGCAAAAGAATACAAATACACGCAAAGAAAAAACAAACAAAGAAAACCACAGACAAATATCACTGAAGAACACAGGCATGACAAAGTCTTAGCAAAGACCCGACAAGTTAAATTAAACAGTACATTTTTGTATATTGTTAGAAATAGCAATTAAATTAGATTTTGGCCTTTTATATATTCATTAGTAAAGGGGTATAAGTTTCTTAATTATATTCTCTACTTTTGCAATCATATAACCTTAATTTTTTTAATAGAGAAAGCCT
>NW_006961686.1:0-13157 GCF_000164805.1 Carlito syrichta
CTTTTCTCACAGGTTGCCCAGGCTGATCTCCAACCACCCAACTCAAGCCATCCCCACCTCCTGGTCCTCCCAAACTGTGGCAATTGTAGGCTTTCCATTTGGTCAACATCCTAGTCTTCCTGCCTGGTCTTGAACTATTGGATGTTGGCGATCTGCCTGCCAAGACCTGCCCTCACCCAAGGTTTTCTGGGTTTTGCTTGTGGTCCAGGCGGGGGCTTGCTATGGTGTCCAGATTGGTCTCTATATCCTGGGCTCTAGCCATCTTCCTGTCTTAGCCTCTTCAATTTCCAAGGACACAGCTGTGAGTTGTCTGGCTGTCCCTACCCCCCCCCCGAAGGTTTGAGAGTCACACCCACCCTTTCCCCAATGCAGGTCTTCCCAGGGAAAAGTCAGGCAGTGGTGTTGGTGTCCTCACAGACACACGCCCCTACACCAGTCACTCCCCTGGGGTTGTTCAGAGAGCAACTCCATATGCCCTCTCCGGGGTCCCAGGTCAACAGACGGGAGCTGGTCTCACGTTTGGACCCCGAGAGGGTTGTGGAGGCTGGGTGCAAGAGCTCAGGCCTTTCATCCAGGCACTCTGGGAGATCTAGGGGAGAGGATGGCCTGAGTCCCTGGGTTCAAGTCCAGCCCAGGCACTGTCATGAGATCTCATCTCTACAGGAAGCCAAAAAATGAGCTGAGCATGTTGGTGTATGCCTGTCCTTCTGTACACTCGGGAGGCCACAGTGGAATGATCGCTGGAGTCCTGAAGGTGGATGTCGAGGTGGCCGATAGCAGGCCTCTACACTCAGGCCTGGGTGATAGAGTGGGACTCCAACTCAGAATAATAATACCAAGCACCACTACAAGCACAGGCTGGGCTCAGGGGCACAGCCTGTGATCCTGGCCATTCGAATGACCAGGTGATTGGATGGTCTGAGGCTGTGGGTTCAACAGCAACCTGGGAAATGGGGCAAGACCTCCTCTCCTCCATCAAAAATAATCCAAAGATTTGCCAGGTGTGTGGTGCAGGCCTGTGATTTCAGCCAATTGGGGTCCAAGGAGGGAGGATCAACTGATCCTGGCAAGTGGAGTCTGCAGAGTCAGTGAGTGAGCCCCTGCACTCCGACCTGAGTGACAGAGTGGGATTCTGACTTCAAATAATAATAATCACCACCACCACCCCTGCCACCCTGTGTGAGAAGACACCCACTGGGATGGGAAAGGAAAAGGCACTTTCCAACCTGTCACTCGTGGGAACTTTCAAAGGTGGTTACTGGTCAAGTCTGTCCCATGCCTTTGCATCTCAGAAGGACTGACTCCACCATCCACAATCGTGTTCCATGCGAAAGATGCGTGTAAGCTCATGGAAGAGATGGCCCCGAGCTAGAACAGCCATCGGGCACAGAGCCTTTAAGACTCTCCTGCAATGCCACAGCCAGACCAGGTTCAGGTCGCCCTGTCTGCCACCTGCAGTCAGGGGGAGGGCTCCTTCATCTCCCGATCACCCCATCATCTGCCACCCACATGAACCTTTGCTTGGGGAGCCATGGATGCCATCGTGGTGCACATGGGAGGTGTCTTATTTTTCGCTGAAGACCCGGTCGGCCGGTCTGGGGCACAGTGGCATGATCGCGGCTCCTGGTGCCTTGACCTGCGGGGCTCAGGCTGTCCTCACACCTTGGCCCACGAGCAACTGGTAGTCTGGGGACAACCACGCCAGACACGATTTTGGGGACCTTTCACCAAGATGATGTCTGGCCACTTCTCCTGGACTGGTCTCCGAACCGTGGTCTCCAAGCTCCCATGTTGCAGGGCTAATCCGTGTGCCACAGTGCCTGGTCTGGACTCTCACGTATTGTCGGCAAGGGCGATGCCTTGGCCACTCCGAATGCTGAGGCAGGAAGATCGCTAAAGACTGCGATTTTGAGGCTGGCGGGTTGTGTCCCTGGGCCCCAGCATGGGCCACAGAGCCAGACACTGTCTGCAAAAACATGAGAATCATACACAACTTCTCAACTGCATGTGGTGTGTTCACAGGGCGACTGACTTTAGAGCCAGGAAAAATGGGATTGAGGGGGAAGAAATGTCACCTGGTGTGGAATGTGTCCCTGGCCTTTCTTGGCGGAAGGTCCTCATAGCCGAGTTGAAGTGTCTGTCTGCCTGGGGAACATTTCACACCTCGGAGAGGACAGCCGGCAGGAACCCAGTCAGGTGGTGTGAGAATTCCCACACCAAAGCGAGGGCAGCCATTTGGGGAGGTTTGAGGTTGAAAGGTGTCTAGCTTGGGGGAACTTCATATGTGGGGGGTGGGAGAAGGACTGAGGGGAGAAAATTTGCAGGAGAATGGATTTCTTTCCTTCCTTCCTTCCTTCCTTCCTTCTTTTTGTTCATTCTTTCCTTTTGTTCTTCCTTCTTTCTTCCCTTTCTTTCTTTCTTTCTTTCTTTCTTTCTTTCTTTCTTTCTTTCTTTTCTTTCCTCACTAGATTGCCCAGCCTGTTCTCAAATCACCCAACCCGGGCCATCCTTATGGGCTGGGCCTCCCAACCTGCTGCGACCATGGGTTTTCCATTTGGTTGTTATCCTGGTCTTCCTTATGGTCTTTAACTATGGGCCAAAGACTATCCTTCCCCTGAGGCTTGCCATCACCCATGGTTTTCTAGGTTTTACTTGGGCCAAGGTGTTGGCTTGCTATGGTGTCCAGCCTTAGCAGTCTCGAGTTCCCAGGCTCCAGACATCTTCGCATCTCAGCCACCCTGTGTGCTGAGGAGACAGGCTGAGTCACCTAACCATCCCACCACACAGAAGATTTTAGACTCATGCCCGTCCTTCCTTTCACTGAGGTGCCCCATGGGAGGGGCGATTGGGTCCCCCTGGGGAACAAGGTGGGATGAAGGGTGGTTGCCCTGGCAGAGACATGCTCATGGACCAGGCACTTCCCCTGTGAGGGGCTTGGCTGACATTCCGGCTGCCCTTTTGGGGGTCCCGGGTCATTAGAGGTAATGGGCCTTGCCATGGTCCCCAAGAGTGGTGTGGAGGCCAGGCACAGGGGATCACACCTGACATCCCAGCACTCTTGTAGGACAAGGTGAGAGGATAGGCTGAGCTCCTGGGTTCGAGACCAGCCTGGGCACCTTGGTGAGACTTCATCTCTACAAAAGCCAAAAAAATGAGCCAAACTTGTTGGTGCAGGCCTTTCGATCTGGCCATTCATGAGGCCATGGCAGGAGGATCGCTGGAGCCCAGCCGGTCAAGCCTTCAGTGGCTGAGAGTGGGCCCCAATGCTACGGCCTGAGCAACAGCACGACTGTGACTCAGAATAATAATACCAATCACAACCACAACCATAGGCCGGGCTCAGGCAAGTTGACAGCAGGAGCCTGTGGTTCAACACCCTCCTGGGACATGGTGACCTTGTATCGGCCATCAAAAATAAATCCAAAGATTAGCTGTACATGGTTGCGCAGGACTGTTTCCAGCCACACTGGGGACGGAGGTGGGAGGATCACCTGAGCACAGCCAGTGGAGTCCATGGTGGCTGTGAGCACGCCCCTGTGATCCAGTCTTACAATGCAGGAATCCAACTCCAAATAATAATAATCACCACCACCACTACCACCACCACCACAAACCCTGCCACCTGGCGTGAGGAGTCTCCTTCAGGGATGGGAGAGGAAAATGCACTTACTGGCCTGTTGTTCACAGGAGATTTCAAAGGTGGCCACCAGGCATGTCCATCCTGTGCCTTCGGCCATGTGCCCCAGAAGGCCTGCCTCTACCCTCCACTTTTGTTACCCACAGGAAAGACATGTGTGAGCTCATGGAACAGACAGCCCTGAGCTAGGGACGCCATCAGGAACAGAATAATCAAGGCGGTCCAGCAATGCCACCACCATTCCAGGTTCTGGTTGCCCTGTCTTCCACCTTCCGGCATGTGGAGGGGCCCTTCCTCTCCCAATCACACCATCAATCCCCACCTATGCAGACTTTTACCTGGGGATCCGTGGACGCCTGTCTTGATGCATGTGGGAGGCATCTTTTTTTGTTGCTGGAGTCTCCATGTGCTGGGCTGGTATGTGGGGACACGATTGTTGCTCCTGAGGCCTCAATCTGGGAGCTCAGGCGGTCCTCCCGCCTCAGACCCTGAGCAGCTGGTACTCCGTGGGCCATCACACCTGACCCGAATTTGGAGACCTATCACCAAGATGAGGCCTGGACACATCACCTGGGTTGCTCTTCATCCCCTGGGCACAGGCAGCCTCCTGCTTCTGCCTCTCAGGACGTGGGGATGATGGCCTTCAGTCATGGTGCCTGGCCTCAACTCATATATTATGTCTTGGTGGGCGACAACAAGGAACACCCTGGAATGGAGGGCATGGGCCTCATGTAGCCGGGACTATGGACACATCCACAAGAGACTTCAGTGTTCACGTTCTGGGGAGCGATGAAGTCTAGCTACATCCCCCAGGCTGGTCTCGAACTCCTGGCCTCCAGCTGTCCCCCACCTCGGCCTGCCAAAGCCACAGCCTGATTGCTGCTCCACTGTCTTTCGGGAACTCTAGGCCCAAGGATAGAGCCTCCTTCCCAAATGATCTCTGTTCATAATGATCCAAACTCCATACACAAATGGTTGCTCTTCTGATTTTTCCTTTTTTCCTTTCTTTCTTTGAGTCAGTGTTTCTCTCTATTGCTCAGCCTGGAGGGCATTGCCTCTCTCCCAGCCACCACAGACTCAGCCCGCCGGGCTCCAGCAAGACTTTCTCCAGGCTTTTGAGGAGCCAGAACTACCGGCGGCGTGTGCCACCATGCCCAGCTTATTTCTGATTTAGGGTAGAGAGGAGGACTTGCCAAGGTCTCAGGTGCATCTTGGCCTGTGGGATCAGGCCGGCCACTGCCGGCAGCCTACCAGAGTGCTAGGATGATGAGACTGAGCCCCTGAGTACAGCCTTGATACTTCATTGAAAACAAATCAGAAAGCCTGGCATGGGGGCCCATGCTTAGATTCCCAGCGTTCTGAGAATCCAAGGTCAGAGGATGGCTGGAGAGCAGGAGCCCAAATCCAGCCTGGGCAATGCAGTGAGGCCCTATCTCCACACCCATCCTAACAAGGGTCTGGGGTTGAGTTGCCGGTCATCTGGGTGATGGCAGAGGCTGAGGCCAGAGGATCACCAAAGTCAGCTATTTGGAGGCTGGCCATGAACAACAGTCGTGTCTCTGGCCCCCAGCCTGGGCCACAGAGCCAGACCCTGTCTTTAAAAACATCAGAATCATACACAGATTCTCAACTGTGCATGGTGTGTCCACAAAACGACTGGCTTTAGTGTCAGGAAAAATGAGACTGGGGGGAAGAAATGTCTCCAGGTGAGCAATGTGTCTCAGGCTTTCTTGGAAGAAGGTCCTTTTTGCCAAGTTGGAGGGCAGGCCTGCCTGGGGCACATTTCTCACCTCAGAGAGGAGAGCCAGCAGGAACCGGGGCAGGAAGCCTTGGGAACTCCCGCACTAAAATGGCAGCAGCCCTTGGGGGGGTTGGGCTGGAAGGTGGCGAGCTTCTTGGACCCTCACAGGTGAGGGGTGTGTAGGAAGAACTGAGGGCAGAATGTTTGCAGGAGAATGGATTTATTTCTTTTTTCATTCCTTCCTTCCTTCCTTCCTTCCTTTCTTTTATTCTTTCTTTATTTTCTTTCCTCACTAGGTTTCCCAGGCTGCTCTCAAACAGCCAAACATGGGACATCCTCTCAGCTTGGGCCTCCCAAACTGGTGTGATCACAGGCTTGACATTGGGTCGACATCCTGGTCTTCCAGCCTGGTCTTGAATCTGGACCGGAGGGGATCCTCCTGCCGAGGCCTGCCCTCACCCAAGGTTTTTTGGGTTTTGCCTGGGGTTGAGGTGGCTGCTTGCTATGGTGTACATCCTGGTCTCGAGTTCTCGGAATCTGCCCATCTTACCATCTTGGCCCTCCTGAGTGCCAAGGAGACAGGTATGAGTTACCCGGCTGTCCCCCCAAGGGTTTCAGAGTGACATCCTCCCTTTCCCAGAGGTGTCCCCTGGGAGGAGCAAGAGGGTCCATCATGAGGAACCAGGCAGGTGGAGGGGTGTGTTCCCCTAGGGAAGACATGCCCCTGTGCCAGGTGCTCCCCCCAGGGAAGACTTGGCAAGTCACTCCGGCCAACCACTCTGGATTCCTGGGTCATTGGACAGAGTGAGCCTCACTGTGGCACCCTGAGAGAGGTGTGGAGGCTCATGCCTGTATCCCCAGGGGACTCATGCCTGTAATCCCCAGGCTCTGGGAGGTTGAGACAAGTGGATGGCCTGAGCACCCGGGTTCGGGACCAGCCCGGGCAGCTTGGTGAGACCTCATCTCTAAAAGAAGTCAAAAAATGAGCCAAGCATCATGGCTCACGCTTGTCGTTCCGGCCACTCAGGGGCTGATGTGGGAACATCGTCTGAGCCAGGCAGGTGGAATCCGTGGTGGCCGTGTGCATGCCCCTGGTCTCCAGCCTGGGTGACACAGCGGGATTCCGACATCAAATAATACTCGCCATCACCACCAACACCACTACCACCACCGAGGAGCGTGAGGATTCACCCTCAGGGATGGGGGACAAAAAGTCACTTTTTGTCCTGTCATTCTCGGGAGTTTTCAAAGGTGGCCACAGGGCTCACCTGTCCTATGCCTTCAGTGACATTACACAGAAGTCCTGCCTACACCCTCCACACTTGTGCCCCAAGGCAGAGACGCCTGTGAGCTCATGGAACAGACTGACCAGATGTAGGGTGGCAGTGGGGCAAAGAGTGATCAAGGCAGTCCAGAAACACCACAGCCAGCCCACATTCTGGTTGCCCTGTCTGCCAACTTTGGGAGGGGGGAAGACCCCTTCATCTCCTGATAACTCCATCGTCTCCCGTCCAGGTGGTACTTTCCCTGGGTAGCTATGGACACTCATACTGACGCACGTTGGAGGCATCATTTTTGTCACCAGAGTCTCTGTCAGCTGGGCTGGGACGCGGCAGCCTGATAGTGGCTTCTGGGGCCTCGACCTGTGGGGCTCAGATTGTCATCTCGCCTTGGTCCCTGAGCAGCCTGGACTCCGGGGCCCCCATGCCTGATGCGATTTTGGGGTCCTCTCACTGAGATGAGGTCTGGCCACATCACCCGGACTGGTCTGTGACCCCAGGGCTCAGACAGCCTACTGCCTCGGCCTCCCAGGGCCCAGGGCTGATGTCCGTGAGCCACAGAGCATGGTATGGACTCGCACATTCTGTCGGTGAGGGCAATGCAAAGGCACACCCCAGGATGGAGGCCACTGCATTCCATGTAACTGGGAACACAGGCACCACCAAGCGTGACTCAAGGGTTTGCATACTAGGGAGCGATGAGGTCTTGCAATGTGTCCCAGGCTGTTCTCAAATTCCCGGGGTCCAGCATTCCCCTGCCTAGGCTCCCAAAGCCACAGCCTGATTTCTGTCAATCCACTCTCTTTCAGGAACTCTACGCCCAAGGCCGAAGCTTCCTTCCCCAATGATCTCTGTCTGTTCATGATGATCTCAACTCCATACACAAATGGATGCTCCTCATTCTTTTTTTGAATCAGTCTCACTTTGTCATCCAGACTGGATGACTGCATCACTCTGTCATTGCAGACTCGGTCCACCAGGCTCTAGTGAGCCATCACACCTGACCTTCTGAGGAGATGGAATTACAGGTGCACACCACACACCTGGCTCATTTGGGATGGAAGGTATAGATGAGTTCTCGCCAAGTTAACCAGGCAAGTCTTGGATCTGTGGGCTCAGGCGGACCGCTGGCTTCGGCCTCCCCATATGCTGGGATAATGAGGCTGAGCCCCAGAGCCCAGCCTCAAGCCTTCTTTGAAAATGAACCAGAAGTTCTGGCATGGTGGCCCACAGCTGGAATCCCAGCACACTGGGAGGCCGAGGCTGGAGAATGGCTGCAGCCCAGGAGCTCAAGGCCAGCCTGGGCCATGCACAGAGATCCCATCTCGGCACCCATCCAAACAGGGGAACAGGGATCATGGTGCCTCTTATCCTGGCCAATTCGGAGGCTGAAGCTGGAGGATCGCCAGAGCTCACGATTTTGAGGCTTGCGGTGAATGACGGTCGTGTCCCTGGGACCCAGCCTGGGTCAAAGAGTCAGATTCTCTCTCTACAAATATCAGAATCATACACAGATTCTCAATTGCACATGGTGTTTTCAAAGGGCGACTAGGTTTTGAGCCAGGAAAAATGGGATTGGGGGGAAGAAATGTCCCCAGTTGAGGGATGTGCCCCTGACCTTTTTTTGTGGAAGATCCTCTTTGTCGATTAGGATGGTTGGCCTTACTGGGACACATTTCTCACTTCGGAGAGGAGAGCTGCCAGGAACCTGGAAAGGGAGCCACCAGAACTCCTGCACCAAAGCAGGGGCAGCCATTGGGGGTGATGGGTCTGGAAAGTGCTGAGCTTGGGGGGCCCTCACATGTGGGGGGGAATCACTGAGTGCAGAAGGTTTGCAGGAGAATGGATTTCTTTCTTTCTTTTTTCTTTCTTTATTTTCTTTCCTCACTAGGTTGACCAGGCTACTCTCAAACCGCCCTACTTGGACCAGCCTCTCAGCCTGGGCCTCCCAAACTGCTGCCATCACAGGCTTTCCATTTGGTTGACATCCTGGTCTTCCTGCCTTGTCTTGAACTCTGGGCCAGAGGTGAAACTCCTGCTGAGGCCTGTCCTCATGTAAGGTTTTCTGGGTTTTGCTTGGGGTCGAAGTGGGGGCTTGCTATGGTGTTCAGTCTGGTATCGAGCTACCACGCTCCAGCAATCTTCTGTCTCAGTCTCCCTGAGTGCCAATAAGACAGGTGTGAGTCGCCCAGCTGTCCCCTCCACCCTGAAGTTTTGAGAGTCAAGTCCTCAGTGTCCTCAAGGAGGTCCCTGGAAGGATCATGTGGGTCCAACTTATGGAACAAATCATGAGGATTGGCGGGTACCCCAGTGGAGACAAGCCCCTGTGCCAGGTGATGAGTCGAGGCCTGCTCAGAGGAAGACTCTGGCTCCCTTTCAATGGTCCTGGGTCATCAGAAGGAATAGGTTCTTGTGGTGGGGCCACGAGAGGGGAGTGAAGGCCAGGCATGGGGGCTCACGCATGTCACCCCAATGCTTTTGGAGGCTGAGGAGAGAGGATGGTCTGAGCCCCCAGGATCAAGCCCAGCCTGGGCTCCTTGGGGAGACATCATTGATACAAGAAACCAGCAAAATGAGCAGTTCGTGGTGGTGCATGCCTGTCATTCTGGCCACTTGGGAAGCCACTGCAGAAGGATCTCTGGAGCCCAGCCGGTCCAGTCCACGGTGGCCGAGAGTGGGCCCCTGTGCTTTGGCCTGGGCAACAGAGCTAGTCTCTGACTCAGAATAATAATACCACCCACCACCACCACAAACACACGCTGGGCTCAGGGGCTTAGCCTGTCATCCCAGCCCTTCGAAGTCCAAGGTGAGTAGATGACCTGAGCCTGCAGGTTCGAGACCAGCCTGGGACACGGCGAAACCGCATCTCGGACATCAAAAATAAATTCAAAGATTAGCCAGGCTTAATGGCACAGGCCTGTGGTTACAGCCACTCGGGGGTCCGAGGCGGGAGATCGTCTGAGCCTGGGAGGTGGAGTCTCTGGTGGCCGTGAGTGTGCCCTTGTGCTCAGGCCTGGGCGACAGAGTGGGATTCCGACTTCAAATAAAAATAATCACCACCACCACTACCACCACTACTCCTGTCACCCAGCACAAGGAGTCACCCTCAGGGAAGGGTCCTCTCCTGATCACATTTCCGACCCTGGTTCTGGTCACCCAGTGTGTCCCCTTCAGACGGTGGGAAGGCCTCTTTCTCTCCTTATCACTCTACTGTTCCACGTCCATGTGGACCTTTTCCTGGGGAGCTGTGGAAGTCCATTATGATGCATGTTGGAGGCCTCTTTTTTGTCACTGCAGCGTCCATCAGATGTGATTGGGGAATGATGGCATGATTGTCGCTTCTTGGGCTGCAACCTGCAGGGATCAGCTCATCCTCCTGCCAAGGCCCCTGAGCAGCCACGACTCTGGGGGCCACCATGCCTGACTCTATTTTGGGGCCTTCTCACTGAGATGAGGTCTGGTCACATCGCCTGGGCTGTTCTCTGACGTGGGGTCTCAGGCAGCCTTCTGCCATAGACTCCCAGAGCCCAGGGCTGATGGGCGTGAGTCACAGTACCCAGCCTGGAATCACATTTGCTGTCAGCAGGGGCGATGCAAAGGCAAGGCCTGAGATGGAGGCCACCGCATTCCGTGTAGCCAGGACCACAGGCACCATTTGCATGACTCAAGGGTTGCATTTTGGGGGGCTTGGCGGGAGTCTCCAGTATCCCTCTCAGTGGTCCCGGGTCGTCAGAAGGGAGCAGGACTCAAGGAGGGGCCCCAAAAGGAGTGTGGGGGTTGGGCATGGGGGTTCACATCTGAGCCCCTGAGTTAGAGACCACTCCAGGTTATGTCCCCAAGCTAGGGTGGCCATCATTCACAGAGTGACAAAGGCAGTCCATCAATGCTACTGCCAGTCCAGGTTCCGGTATCCCTGTATGACACCTTCAGATGGGGGAAGGGCCGCTTCCTCTCCTGATCACTCCATCATCCCTCACCCACACAGACCTTTACCTGTGGAGCGGTGGACGCCCATCGTGATGCTCCTGGGAGGCGTGTTTTCTGTCGCTGAACTCTCTGCCAGTCAGACTGTGGTGCAGCAACACAATCCTGGTTCCTGGGGCCTCGACCTGTGGGGCTCAGGCGGTCCTCCCCTGCCTTGGTCGCTAATTTATGGTCAGGGCCCCCAGGAATCAGTAAGTTAAGAAACCAGTTATCTCGTCATTTGCCATTCTGGTAAGATAAGGGGGACTATCAGTTGCCATAGCTTTCATACAGGAGTTTAAACAACCCAAAATATCAAGGGAGCATTCTGATTTTTTAAGTAAACTAAAACGTATTGAAGGTGAACTAGAATAACCTGAAAAAGAAAAAATTTGATTAATAACAGTTTCAAGTTGTGATGAAAAAAGAGTGCAGCCTCCTAATAAAGAAGAATGATTAGTAAACACAGTAATAATCTTAGCATCCCATGTAACAGACTGGAACACTGGAGGGTTTGGGATATAAGCCCAATAAGATATTTCCAAATAAATACAACCTCATGGCATGCTATTATTGCCAGCAAAGAAACAAAAACAGTAGAAGGAGTGAGATAAGTGTTTTGAGACTGAACCAGATCATCGGTGTTGTGGGTGAGTGCCTTGATTTGCCCACATGTGGGCGGTCTGCACTGTCTAGTCAAAACAGCTTGATGGTAATGTCTGGGTTGAGGAGTGGGAGATGACAAATGATGAGATGTCTTCGGTCTAGTTGGTGGAGGTGGAAGTGATTATTGAATGGTGAGAAGTTTCAGCTTTGGCACCAACACCTTCTCTTCATCATCTGCATCCAACTCAGACTGATGGCATTATTTATGTGTCATTTGTACCTCGATGGGGGTGGGGGGCTGGACATGTCTAATTAGATGATCCTATACCCAAATAGGTTAGGGTAAGTCCTGAGGAAAAACACAAGTATATACTCTTCCACATGTTAAAAGGACATTGGTCCCTTTCCATTGACTTGTAACAAGATCTTTCCATTTTACCACTGGTTTAACGGTATTCTCAGGACTCCAATGTCTTATCACAAATGAATTTCCTTTAGAGTCCAAATTGAGATGATTAATTACAAACATAGCACTATTTATGATATGATGGGGAGAACTATATCTGAATTCCTATTCCTGCAATTTAATTATGTGATTATTTAATGTTTGATGGGTGCTCTCAACTATAGCTTAAACTTGAGGATTATACAGAATTCCAGTAGAATGAGGAATGCAAAACTGGGTAGAAAATGACTGAAAATCGTTTGAAACATAAGAAGAGCATTATCAGCTTTTAATTGCTTAGGAATACCCAGCTGTGAAAAACAAAAGAATAATTGTTGGACTACTTCTTTTTAGGCTTCCCCTCTTCTGGGCAAGGCTAAATTTACATGGGAAAATATATCCACTGTCACATGTAGAAATGACAATTTTCCAAAACTTTGGAAATGTGTAACATCCACTTACCACAAGCATTAGGTTTTAATCTGCAGGGTTAACTCCTGAGAGGAGGGGTTATTAGAAGTAGGACATGATGTACAACCGTTTACGATTTGTCCAGCTGTTTCTCTTGCAATGTGGAACTGGTATCTTAAAGCTGCAGCGTTTTGGTGATGAATTTTATGGGATTGCTTATCTTGATTGACTCAAAAATCTACAAGGAGAGGGTATATGACCGATTTTGTCAAGGCATCTTCTAATTGATTACGTTGCTATAGAGGTCCAGGGAGTCCTGAGTGAAATCTAATATGACCTATGTAAAATGGTTGGTTTCTAACAATTATTAGTGGCTGTAATCAGATAAGCAAATCAAGAATAGTTGTCTTGTTAACAGGAATGATGACTGTTTTAGTATGAGGAAAGAACCCTTTTATATAACAGGAATCAATATAGAAAGACAATTTTCTTCTCTTAAATCGAGATGGTCACAAATCACAATCCTTCCCCCACTGGTGCCACTTGTTGGAGGTCTTTTGGTGGAAAGGAGCAATTTTAAATTATCTGGATATTTTTCTTCATGATACTTAGCTGCTTCGTTTAAGCTTTCCATTTCCTCAGGGGGTAGATGATCATCACCAACAGGGGCAGTGGCTAACATTGCCTGGGAAGAAACAGGGGTTAGTAAGGGAGTTCTTTCACCTCGTTCCTCTTTTACTTTAATGGTAATTTTATCAAACTTTTTTGTGTATCTAAGACATCTCTAATTATATTCCATAATGCAAAAGTATCTACAGGCACTCGTTCCAGACCTTGGAGAATGTAATACACTTTCAATTTTTCCCCAAACTTTTTCCTTGTTTTTAAATTAACGATGGCTTCTGCAGGGAACCAGGGACACTATTTTTGCACACAATGTAGAAAACGAGATAATCATGTAGAGGAACCTTTAATTCCTCCTTTAGAAAGCATTAGCATCAAAATACTTATGAACAATTTTGTTTCTTTAGATTCATTCTGTCCCATGATCATATCACGGCTCAAAAACTGTAC
>NW_006961687.1:0-798 GCF_000164805.1 Carlito syrichta
TCTTGACCTGCGGGCTCAGGTAATCCACTCGCCTTGGCCTCCCAAAGTGCTGGGATTAGAGGCTGAGCCAACGAGCCCAGCCTGAGGTTAAATGAACAGGATCAGACAGTACTTCCTAAAATAGCCTTTATAAATGGATTCCTTTCGTCACTCTCTGAGGTAGGCCTTAATTTATTTCCCTGCCAGATGTCCATGTGTGTAAAACTATAGTAGGTGGGCCCTTGGAATGTGGTTTAAGACCAAAAAAAAAGAGAAAAATTTAATTCACAAAGAGCCTATCTATTTTCAAGTTTATAGGAGAGTGGATTTTATATACCTCATTCCTGCTTGTGTATATGATGACTATAAAGATTAGATAGTCAAAACTTTAATAGTTACTTTCTCATTGTTTGGTGGCCAATTACTTTATTGGACACAGACTATAAATGTCATTAGGAGGCGTCTGGCAACTTCTCCACAAAGACCACTGCCCTAGACATTATTTGGGGAGAAATAAACTGGTAAAAAGGGCTCTCCTGTCTGTTAACGTGTCTGTGAAGTTTCTTTATAAGAATTGCTGTATTTAGAGAGGAGGCATTTCAATCTTATTGTTGCTCTCAAGTGTTTTGTGCCCAAGTTAAAGCTGAAGTCATCTCCCATATGTGTTTCATTAAAAAAAAAAAAATATCCCCAGTTCACCACTATGGATCTCTTAAACCTGTATACTATTTTCATTCGTTGCTCACATGAATACATGACAGTTTTCATATTTCATGGAGGAATGTGAGACCTGTGTAATTGACCATTCTATTTCACAGA
>NW_006961688.1:0-733 GCF_000164805.1 Carlito syrichta
GTGATCCTCCCACCTATGCCTCCCAAAGTGCAGTGATGAAAGACAGGAACCACTAAGCCTGGCTTACTATTTTATTTTATTTTATCTTACTTTACTATTCTATTTTTTTTATTTTGTAGAGACAGTGGTTTGCTATTTGGCTCAGGCTAGTCTCAAACTCCTGGGCCCAGGCGATCCTCCTGCCTCGGCCTCCCAAAGTGCTGGAATGACAGGCAGAAACCACTAAGTCTGGCTAATTATTTATTTTATTTTATTATAATGTACTATTTTATTTATTTATTTATTTTTGAGTTGGAGTCTCACTCTGTTGCCCAGACTGTAGTGCAGTGGTCACTCCCAGTCACTGCAGCCTCGCTTGCTGGGCTCTGGCAATCCTTCTGCCTCAGCCTTCCAAGTAGCCGGAATTACAGGCATGCACTACCACACCCAGCTGATTTTTTGATTTATTGTAGAGATTAGGTCTTGCTACCCAGGCAGGTCTCGAGCCCTCGGGCTCAGACAATCCACTCACCTCAGCCTCCCAAAGGTGCAGGATTACAGGCTGAGCCATCAAGCCCGGCTATTTTTTTTTAATTTTGTAAAGAAAGATTTTGTTATGAGGCCTAGGCTAGTTTCAAACTCCTGGCCTCAAGCGATGCTCTTGCCTTGGCCTCCCAAAGTGCTGGAACCCAGGCAGGAACCAATACGTATGGCTAACTTATTTTATTGTTATTTATTTCATTTTACTTTTTTA
>NW_006961689.1:0-766 GCF_000164805.1 Carlito syrichta
CGAGAAAACATCTGGTGGGTGGGGGACGCCCCTCCTGCACCTGGCTTTGGGTTCACATGAAAGACTTGTGAGACTGTCTATGTAAAATATGGGGATAAATAACTGCTGTAACTTTCAATAAATGGCTTCTGCTCATTTCACTGAACAGTTGTCCACTTCCTTTCTTTCTCTTTCTTCCTCTTTATATCTATCCTTCCATCTTTCTTTCTTTTAATATCTGTCCCTACAGATTCGCTGATGCCACCACATCTTCCAAGGGACTCCCCCAAAATTGCAGGGGCTGGCTCCCCTCACTTCCCTGTATCTAAGTGTAAATGAAATGCAGGAATTGCAGCTTTTCCATTATTTACTTCCTTTTATTGCTACTCTCTTACCTATTAGATTATATATGTGTTAACTGAAGTTACTGTTTACACTCATTTAACAGTATTGACTGAAATAACCCTGAATCTCCTCCAGTGAGGACTGATTTAGCTACAAATCACTATTCCAGCTCTGAACTCATTAATCAGCCTTAGGCACGATCCATTATGTAGAATTTCCATGTAGAAGAAATATTAACAGCTCCCTGGAAGAAATATTACCATCACATTGACTGTGACTCCTTGCTAGAGCAGCAAATTACCCTCAAATAATAATTATAATACATTAGTAGAGTTTTAAATTCCAATAAGTGCTGTCTGCTTAAAAAATGACAATTTCAGCATGGCTTAAAGAACAATATAGATCATGTATCAGCCAGATAACATACATGGAATTAAATGAA
>NW_006961690.1:0-767 GCF_000164805.1 Carlito syrichta
ATGAGTGAAAAAGATATCATGTAAATTATATCTTAATAAAACTACTAAAAAAAGAAAACTGAATGAGCTATGAACCCAAAAAGTTTTACTTCAAATCACCAAATAAACTATGTTCAAGGTCTTTATTGAGGGTCTGCCAAACACCTCTTTTTCTTACAAAAAGGAGAAGCTTTCCTTTTGGCAAAATGGAGTCTTTTAGAACCTATTGACTGTGACTGTTTTAGTCTATTGGAGAAAAACTCATCTGTCATGTCTAATCCTATTAATTGAGAGACAGTTTTGTATTGATTTTGATTGAAAGATAAAAGTCATTGACTAAAAGCATATGTATGTGAGAGAGAAAGCTTGGAATATAAAAAGATGTTGCAAGTAGGAAGTTCAAGTATACTTAGTATAAACATAATGCCAACTACTGTAGCTCTTTATTCGTGTTACAAAATACACTGAAATTTGAGAGATTTGAATCCAGATTCTGTAGGCAGTTAAAACCCTAAGAATAAGTGGCAGTCTATCATTTGTTTTACCTGGAATTATGTATTTAGCTGGTAAAAATATCAGTAGTTCTCACTTTGACTTCACCAATCACTCATGCTCATAATCAGTGTTTGTCTAGTCCCTCAGCTTTTAACCCACAAATATTTTTTCTTACAGTATCAATTAGAAGCTGTTTATTCATTAATCTTGTTACTCAAAAGCCAGGACTTCAGACAAACAGTGCATACCAGATGTTTAAAAAATCACTAAAAACAGTTGGAGGCAGGATTCTT
>NW_006961691.1:0-715 GCF_000164805.1 Carlito syrichta
ACTAGGACCTTCCATCTGAGTGCTCTTGTTTGGATGTCTACATTTGTTAGTTCTTGTCTAGATGCTCAAGAGACTGACTGCGAAGTTCACTGTGAAACGTATAGGAGAGCAGTGAAGTGTGACCAGAAAAATGGGGTCTGAGAAGGTCAGTGGGCATTAGAAACTGTCATGCTAGAGTAGCAATTTGGGGTGGTCAGTGTGACTTGGGATTTCAAGAAATTATTGGCACTCTGGAGTAGAGGTTTCCTTAATGGGTGAGCTCAGGAAAAGCCTAATGACTCTGAGTGCAGAGTCAACCAACCTATATGAAGGCAGACAGAGAAATATCTAGAGAGAGCATAAGAGAGCAAGGGTGAGTGGATGCTGTAGTTGCCTTCATGTCAGCACAAACTGTTGCTGATGCATCTTCATGATGCATTTTGCAACTAACACATTGTGCAAAAGGGCACTGCATGCCATGCCCTGTTCATGTGTAATTGTTTGAGCAAAGATAAGCTATCTAGCACAGCAACTATAGAAGGGGCCACAGTTGATGACATTTGCAGTAGTTTAGTTTCATCGATCAACATCCACTGAATCTCGGCTATAACAAGCTGGTGTATTCATTGGAAATTGGAGGCAACCTTTAATCCTTGATCCTTAAATCTTGAGGTGACCTTCATCTCTGCCATATATACATACATACATACATATATGTATTATCTCAGCGATGTTT
>NW_006961692.1:0-3022 GCF_000164805.1 Carlito syrichta
CAGGCTCTGCCATGCAAAGATGACTTTCACTTTGTGAGAACCATCTGTACCTTGTTGTGGTACAGATACTTCCCTTCTAGAAATTAAGAAAGGCACAATAAGTGGTTTTCTTAACTTCCAACTGACTCAGACATTTGTTATGCATAGCATTCTGGGGATGTTGGGACACATGGCCCACTCCTCCATTTCTTGATCTTAAGAAGGTTACATAAAATAAGATGAAAACAATGAGTGCTAAAACCAGTAGCTATAAAACTGCTCTGTCCAATGACCAGTAATTAATTGGTTATTGACCATTCGAAATGTAGCTAGTCTAAACTGAGATGCATCTTGTGTATAAAATACATACCAGATTTCAAAAATTTCATGCAAAAAATGTAAAATCTAAGTTTTGAAAATATTGGTAAACGTTGACATAATATTGTGGATATGTTTAGTAAAAGAAAATATGTAATTAAAAGTAATTTCACCTGTTTCTTTTTAGTTTTCTTCATGTGGCCACTAGAAAACTTAAAATTACACATGTGACTTGCATTCTTTTTATTGGATAGCATTGCTACAGAAGTTCAGAGAAGAGTGGGAGAGTGTGTCCCATGTGTGCAGTTGGGGCAGATATAGGGATATGGTGAGCAGAAAGCTATCTGAGACGTGGTGACACTGGAGCTAAGTCTTTTTTTTTTTTCCTTTGAGTTGGGGTCTCACTCTGTTGTCCATGCTGGAGTGCAGTGGCACAATCATGACGATCACTGCTCATGGGAGCCTCAAGCTCCTGGATTAAAGCAATTATTCCACTTCAGCATCCTGAGTTACTGGGACTACAGGTGTGCCATGTCCAGCTAATTACTTGGTTATTATTTTTTGAGTCAGAGTCTCACCCCATCGCCCAGGCTGGAATGCTGTGGCACATTCATGGCCACCCCAGCTTTGACCTGCTGGGCTCTGGTGATCCCCCCACCTCAGCCTTCCAAGTAGTCAGAACTACAGGTGCACACTACTGTGCCAGCTAATTTTTTATTTATTTCAGAGATAATGTCTTGCCAAGTTGCCGGGGTTGGTCTCATATCCTCGGGCTCAGGCAATCCACTTGCCTCAGCCTCCCAAAGTGCTGGGATTATAGGCTGAACCACTGAGCCCAGTCACTTGAATATTTTTGTAGAGATGAGGTATCACTTTGTTGCCCTGACTGGTCTTGTACTCCAGAGTTCAAGCAATCCACCCACCTTGTCTTCCCAAAGTGCTAGGATTACAAATGTGAGCCACTGCACCCTGCTGGAGCTAAGTCATGAAGAGTGAGCAGCCCCTAAACATGCAGAGTGGAGAAGGGATCTCAGCCAACAACAGAAAGGCAGGGCCATGTGATGAGTAAGGCAGTCTTTGGATACCACCTCAGCTCCTCTTATTATAAACTAAGAAGTGGTATCTAATTTAACTGGGAATGTGAATGTCAGCAGGGTTCAAGGATGAATTAAAGGATACTAAAAGGACATTTAACCTGAGTCATTTCCTTGGCTGCCACACCAGAGACATCACCATTGAAGTCTTGCCCCTTTTTCCCATCATTGCTTATGAAATAATTGCTTATAATCTGAGTGAGTCTCAGATTTTATACAGCACATATTCAGGAACAGAGAAAAAAATCTATTTCCTGGTTGATTTTCATTGTCCTTATTCCTGAAGTGACTTTGTAATATTTTATAACTATGTTGCATGTGGAAATGAAAAGTTAGAAGTAGAGATGAGCCATTGTCTTTCCTGACTGAAATCCTTAGTCCTTGAGAACCTCAGCACAATATTCAATGTTCCACATCTATCTATATTAAAATTATGAAAGGCTCTGGAAACCAGGGCTAATTCTGAGGATCATGGAATAGTAACTACCTTAGTGATACAGGATGAACTTGACATATGCCCAAGTTCCCATTAAAGCAGTCTGGCTTTGCAGTAGGACTTTATGACATGCTGATGTCTTAATGAAACATTCCAAGAGACTAAAATTAAATCAGTACATGATAGGTTACTTGGACTGTAATTGCCTAGATAGATAATTATAATTTCATACAGAAGTTAGGTTCTGTTAAGGACTGGTGCTTGCCACAGGATAGTAGGACCAGTTGTGGGGCTCCAGATATGACAGTGGCCCCAACCAATGTATTCTCTCTATCATCCTGATGTTCTGGCTGTAGAAATTTTAAGGGGCCATCAAGAGGAGTGAAAACAAAGGCTACCCATAATTGTTGATTCAAGCACAAGCCCCACAGACCTTTGTCTTCTAACTTGATTCTTCATGCATTTCAACTTGCTTCCACTATTCCTTTCCAGTCCAGCTATCAGTTAAGAGAGCCAGGAAAAGGTGTGGATTGAAAGCCTTTGTTCACCTTGAAATTTTGCTTAGTAATTGCCTTTTTTGTTATGATAAAAATGACTAACAGTGTTGAACACTTACCTAACACCACTACGAATTTAAGTATAGTGGTGTTGTTTTAGTTACCTATTATGGCATAACGAATTACCACACACCTTAGGAGCTTACAATGACAACTATCACTTATTACCTCTTAGGGCTTCTGTGGGTCAGGATACAGAAAAAGAGCAAGTATGATTCATTTCTGTACCATGAGGTCTGGGATCTTAGCTGGAGGACTTGAAAATTGGGTCCTGTAATCATCTGAAGGCTCATTCATTCACTTGTCTAGTGGTTAATGCTAGCTGTCAGCTGGGGATCTAGGTGGTGGGTTGATGTTTGGGACAGAAAAAGAGACAGAGAGAGAGTGAATTAGTTTGTTCTAGGCAGAAGCCCTTGTCTTTCATTACTTATTTGGAAGTCACATCACTTCTGCCACAATCTTTTGTTTGAGGCAATGTGAAAGTTCAGCCCAGATTCAGGGAATGTATATAGACCCCATCTCTTGATAAAGAAATGTCAATGTCACTTCATGAGAACAACATGTAGAATGTAATATATTGGTGTTGCTGTCTTTTGGGAAAATGTAGTTTGCTACACATAGATGCTTTATAGATGGAA
>NW_006961693.1:0-2352 GCF_000164805.1 Carlito syrichta
TTCAGTTTTAGATTCAGGGGGTACACATGGGTATTTGTGACATGGACATATTGTGTAGCAGTGGGGACTGAGTCTCAGGTGACCCATTCCCCAGACAGTGAACAACACCTAGTCTTGACTCAACTTTTCGGAGCAACATAGTGGGCTTTAGCAATCAATGTGCATCCCTCACTCAGAAGTCTGACACAGCCAGACTGCTAGAGTGAAAGCATGATATCCGATAAATATCCAGGTCAGTTCACAATCTGAAAGAGATTGAATTTTTCTTTTTTTTTTTTGAGTTGGGATGGTATCGTGCTGTCATCCAGAATGGAATGTAGTGGCACAACCACGTGTCACCAGAGCCTTGACCTGGGCTCAAGCAGTCCTTCTGCCTCAGCCTCTCGAGTACCTGGGACTACAGGCACGTGCCACCACACCTGGCTAATTTTGGGATTTTTGTAGAGATAAGGCCTTGTTATATTATCCCAACTGGTCTCAAACTCCTGCCTCGATCTCCTGAAGTTCTGGGATTACAAGAATAAGGCACTGCACCCAGCCGAGAATGAATTTTTAAAATAATATGTTTAATGTTTGAGAACTATATGTTATTTTCCTTCCATGGAACAGAAACTGAACGTAAAAATACGAACTCAGTTTTATTAATTACTTTTTGTAAACATAAAGCATTGGCTTATACAAGTTTGTTTTTTTTTAGAATTTTCTATAATTCCAGTGAAATATGGAGAAAAGATATCAGCCATTTAAAACCTCTTACGCGAGTGTTCATCCTGAAACTTTGAGAGTTCCTAAGTTTTACAAAGTTCAGTATTTGTTATAAATCTATTGACCAGGGAATTCCTAAGAATAATTAATTAAGCAGTGTTAGGTAAAATAAAATGTCATCTTTTTTCTACTTTTGGCCAGTAAAATGCTTTGAAAAATGCTATTAGCAGAGAAATTATAACAGATGCAGTTTTTAGGGCTTTTTAGTATCTAAGTTAATTTAGTTACTCAGTGCAACATTAACATGAAATTACAGTGGTTTTGTGTGTAGGTTTGTTCAAAGGGACTTCAAATAGGTCTTTAGTACTGCTCAGCAATCCACTGCTGTTACTCTATGAACTTCGTCAATGTTCCCAATAATTACTTCAATTTTCTCTTCTATCCCTAAGCATCTTCTGCCTTCCTGTTACATTCCATTACTTCTCTCATCTGTGAATTAGGACCCCATTATACCTTCTCACGAATATTACCCAACTTCCCTTTCCTAAATATTCAACCACAACTTCTCAGCTGTATCTCTTATATCAGTATGTAATTATTCTCAGGCCTCTATCTTACATCTTCCTCTTTCTCCAGCCCTGTCTCTTCTCTACTCTATAGTCAATATTCTTTTAAAAATTATGTACATTTTGTTGTCTCCTGTTTCGCAGCTCCTATGCACTCACTAACACACTCTATGACAACATAGCTTCTGTACCATTATTTTATGGAACATTTCTTCCTATGGTCATCAATGGCAGTCATTTTGCCAAACGTAAGGCACATTTTTAATCTGCATTTAGCTGATTTCTCAGCTGCATCTGACACTGTTAACTGTTCCATCTTTCTTGAATTACTCTCTTACTAGTTTATCAGCTCCCATGATATAATACTCTTGACTAACACCAGAATTAAAGCAAATACCTGAATTACAGCAACAAAAAAGGGAATGCAAAAAAGAGAGACCTTATCATCTAAAGAGAATCATGTGGTTGTTGCAGACACAGCTGTCTACCCAAATCCTTTCTCCCTTCTTTTGTAGTAACTAGGCATATTATTATTTAGCTGTGATGCAGTTTCCAGCCTCTCATGCAGTTAGTTGTGAGCAGGTAGTGAATTTCTTTCCAAAGGTATGTAAGAAACACTATAACTGTCCTATAAAACTTCCCACATGTACTGACACTTTCCCTTTTCATGAGGGTATGTTGGAGGTGGCAGAGATTCAGTCAGCTTGAGTCCTTGAATGTCAAAGTGGAGCAGAGACAACCCCCCTCACTCCTGTGCACACACATCTTCCTGGGTTGGAAAATTCTCCATAAACTTCAAACTTTAGCATGTATCAGAATCACCCAGATTTGTTTAAACACAGATTGCTGCCCTTTAGTGTCAGAATTTCTGATTCAATCGATTTAGGATGGGGCTCAAACATTTTTATTTCTAACAGCTGCCAGGTTATGACTACAAGGATCATATTTTGGGAAGTACCACCTTAAATTATTGTCTAGAATGAAACAAATATCATTTTTTCCCCCAAGTCTTTACATTTGAGTCTATTGTTAAAGTGCTTTAGCCTTCCTTTTCTAATTCAGAATTTATTATAAAAACTTG
>NW_006961694.1:0-757 GCF_000164805.1 Carlito syrichta
TGTTTCAGTTTCCTGTTACGATCTGAGCAATACGACCAGATTTTACCCAGTGCCCTGGAAGTCCAGACCCGTGGCTCCCAATAGAAAGACTCCAGAATCTTCCTGTGGACTTGGAAATCAAGGCCATTGTACCCTCTCAAAAATACCTTCTAAACATGGTGCAACACCTAAACCCAAGGTCCTAATTGCGAATATCTGAACTACCAGAGTTTTCTGGAGTATGAGGTAACCCTGAACTCAGGGCTTACATTGAAAAAACCCGAGATGATTACTTGTGTCCTGGAATTTGGCGTTAGAGGATCCAGAATCTCAATGGACTTGTAGTTCCATATTTTCGTTTAAACTATCGAGAGGACCAGAATGTTGCTGGACTTCTGGAATGACTGTTTCATAATATCCACATAGAAAATAGCTCTGAAATATATGGGGATGTGGAAGCCTGGAGTCTTGTAGGCCTTAGGAATACGCCCTTTACATTATTAGAATTGAGGACTCGTGTACCCAGATTTTTTATTCTTCCTGAGCAATAGCCCGTGAGTTTGCTGTATATGAGGACTCCCATTCTGCAGATTCCTGCTTCGAAATTCTGATTCTTGTTTAGTCCTTAGCAAGATGCCCAGTAGATTTTTGGCATTGAGGACTCGTGAAAACCAGATTCCTTATTCTTCCTTAACAAGAGGTTGTGTAGTTTCCTGTATATGAAGACTCCCATTACCCAGATTCATGACTCGAAACCCTAATTCTTTTTTAGCCCTTA
>NW_006961695.1:0-713 GCF_000164805.1 Carlito syrichta
AGCCGTTCTAGCTATAGGACAAAAACTTGTTACTTTAAAAATAATGGGGGCTCTTCGATGTTACTCTGAGTTTAAATGTTTAAACTCTGAATTAAATGCCTCACTCCTTTAGAGGTAAATATATCTGTCCACACATGGGACAAAATTAAAAATCATATTCTTGAAATTTGGAATAATTCGGACTTAAACATGGACCTTACTAATTTGCTTCAGAAATCTCAAGACATAACGGTTGCTGAAAAGCAATCCCGGTCTATATTCATGCATGTGGGAATTTGTGGAACAGTGATTCTTTCATTGCTGTGTCTACTTCCAATCATTTTCAGAGTGTTAAAAAAGAGTAGATCTCAACTCAATACAAAATTTCATACTCTCGTGCTAAAAAATAAAAAAGGGGGAGATGCTAGGAGCCAGCCACGGAGGCCAACTGAGGGTTAAGGAGCAGAAAGGGCCATAGACTTTGAGACCACCAGGATGTGTTCAGGAGCTGTTGACCCATTTACTCCCTCCTTTTCCATTTGGCACAAACTGTCAAGAAAAGCTCCAGCTGACTCTGACAGAAAATTCTGAGAACGGAATGTACACAGCTAAACTAGGAGTCTATTGCTCCCATTCCCCACGGCTTATAGTCTTTTGCTTTATGACAATTTAAGTTTGGCTTTGAGTCACATTGAGGAGCCTTAGTGCAGGTCACAGGTTCTCTTGATGTGACC